>NC_069500.1:1176728698-1176986198 GCF_027579735.1 Bombina bombina
TGCATGATGTTAATCCAACTGGAACTGACAATTGTAGACGTATAGGTAATGAGCGGAATAATAAAAGAAAAATATATACACACATATATACATATATATATATAGATAGATATTGAGTGCCACATGCCAAAACGAATGCTGTCACTGGAAATTAAAATTGACCTGTGTAAGGTTGGTGATAATAAACATATTAGATCATCTCTTAGAGATGGTAACCCATAAGGGAAAGATTGATTATCATTACGGCTGGACACGTAGATATTGTGCTTTTCAACAGTAGCTATCATTCTCTCATTATTTTTGATGGTGTCTAACTTTGAGTATAAACTTTTAATTTTGAACATTTGGTGACACATGCTGGAAAATATTGCTTGTATATACTCATTAGTTAGCTATATATTTTTACTTTATCTTGATATAATATGTGAATGAAGTCCTAAGGGTGTCATTGAATTTAAAAAAATAATGATGGATGTCATAAACATGTCAAAATATGTGAGGGGATTTGTCATAAAACATAAACAACACAAACACTTACATTGCCTGTTGAATTGCTCCAAGATGTGCACAAGCCAGACAGGACCCTTTTAATCAGTGCATGTTGCTGATATTGACACAGTGGGCCAGATTACAAGTGGAGCTCTATTTAACACTCAGCTAGAAGTAAGCTTTTTGTGCGGGTCAGGTTGCGCTTGTATTATGAGTTGAAAGTAAAAAGTTTTATCTTGCGCGCTAACCCGAAGCATGTAAAAAGCATAACTTAGAAAATTGCACGTGCAATAACCTATTCCCCCATAGAAGTCAATTGAGCAAAAAAAGATAAAAAAATAAATAAAAGAAAATTCAATATTTCACATTCTAATGTTCTTCATACAAAAGAATATGATTTATTTATTCATAAATAAATATTTCTACATATATATGATGTTTTTTGGTCATAATAACACCATCTAATAGAAAACAAAAAAGTTATAAAGGCTCAAATATATGAGGTCTTAGGTGTTAGAAAAAAAAGGGCTGCAAAGGGCTTTAACATTGAGATACATACATATACATGTCTAAATATATATATATATATATATTTATATATATATGTGTGTGTGTGTGTGTTTGTGTACATATGTATTTATGTATTTTAATGTGTATATATGTATTTACAGACATATATACACATAAAACACATAATAACATACGTATACCAGAGGCGTATTTAGGTTTTGTGCTGCCCTAGGCACTCACAATTCTGCTGCCACCCCCAAAAAAAGGTTCTAGGTCTGTTTTCCCGTTAATATTTTTTTTTTGGTTAGTGGAGGGAAAGAAATAAGGGAGGGAGTTGAGGGAGGGAGGGAGTTGAGAGAGGAAGGGAAAGAAGGAGAAAGGGAAAGAAGGGAGAGAGGAAGGTAGTGAAAGAAGAATACACTTTGAAACAATCACAGCCCTTTACAGTAATTATCATCATTCAAGTAATGAAACTTTTTAAGTGTCCGTTTACTATTTACTCCGTGGGTTCATGAATGCAGAGAAAGCTAGTTATTAGAGTTTATGTTTAGACATCACAAGCTGATCTAAGCAGTGCACATACACATCCAGTATGTTAGTTACTAAGACCTGCAATAAGCACTACGCTCGCAGACCCACCATAGCTGACAAGGGGAGGCAGCATATCGGCACAAGGTCTTCTCCTCCAGCCTCAACTTGTAAGCATATCCTTGGGAAAGCTTCTCACCAAGAACGTTTCCACTGCAAAAATGCTGGTGGCTCTGAATGAAGCAACGGTTTTAAGGAGCACTGTCGGTGAAATGCGACCTTAATCAGCGCACAAGCCTTGTTTTCTCTGTAAAAGCCTGCACTTTATCACTCACTGTACTGTGTGCTGGCTTTTAGAGAGAGGATAGGGCAGATGTGCTGCCCCTCCCAAATCTGCTGCCCTAGGCACCGGCCTTGTTGGCCTAGGCAATAATACGCCCCTGACGTATACACGTGTAAATGCATGAGCGGGAGCACAAACTACCGCTCTACTCATAATCTAGGCCAAAGAAGATAACAATAAAAACTAGTAACAGCCAAAGCTGCATAATCTAATATATTTCTGTTATCGGATCAGGTGCACTAACATAATTAACCCCTAGCACATCTGAACAATAGTAGTCAAAAAATAGATGCTTAAACCAAAATAGTCATTAACCTTGCAATGTCCAAATGAGATAATTTTATTATCTCTTGATGTTATACAAACAACATATTCAACATCAATTTATCAATGTATGTAGAAAAAATAATAATTCACAAAAGTTTATATCATATTCCAAACAAAAGGGAAGCCTAGTATTAATTTTAAAGTTGAAAAATATTTCATGTGTACAAAGGAGGGTTGTTGAACTGCTTCAATAGCTGTCTATTTAAAACATTTTCGACTAGATTACGAGTTGTGCTTTATGAGTGAAAAAGCATCGTTATGGCTCTTTTTCACTACCGCTGGTATTATGAGTCATGTAGGTACAGCTGTACCGCACATTTTTTTGGCCGTCACGCAACGTAACTACCGCACCTTTCAAAAAGTCCTTTTTCAATGGGACTTCCATAGCCCCGGTATTACGGGTTTGCCTGTCCGGCCAAAAAGTGAGCGGTACAGCCTATAACTACAAGATCTGTACCGTCACCTGAAAGTCAGTAGTTATGAGTTTTACGTTAAAAAACTGTACCATAAAACTCATAACTAAAGTGTTACGAAGTACACTAACACCCATAAACTTCTATATAGATATATAAATATTCTTCATGTATAGTGCTTATAGTTTTACAGGTATAATAACCTGTTATGGTGCAAACCCTTAAAACGTATATTTATTTATTACTATAAGAAAGAGAAAAGGACTTCAGACTGTTAGAAAGTCCTTAAAATGACAGGGAATACAGCACTCTTTATTTTAAAGCACTTTTTAATTTTAACTTTTATACAGTTCTAAACTCCAGAACTGAAACAAACTAGGCATAAACAGGCATAGTAAAAAGATATACATATATACAATGTATCACATACTCACTCGTTGCAGTCATACAGCATACACACATCAACTCACTATATAAAGCACTGAAACGTGTATCTCTAGTCTAAATTACATTTTTACTATGCCTGTTTATGCCTAGTTTGTTTCAGTTCTGGAGTTTAGAACTGTATAAAAGTTAAAATTAAAAAGTGCTTTAAAATAAGTGCTGTACTCCCAGTCGTTTTAAGGACTTTCTAATAGTCTGAAGTCCTTTTCTCTTTCTTATAGTAATAAATAAATAACACCCATAAACTACCTATTAACCCCTAAACCGAGGCCCTCCCGCATCGCAAACACTAAAATAAAATTATTAACCCCTAATCTGCAACTCCGGACATCGCCGCCACTATAATAAACATATTAACCCCTAAACCGCGGCACTCCTGCATTGTAAACACTAGTTAAATATTATTAACCCCTAATCTGCTGCCCCCAATGTCGTCGCCACCTACATACACGTATTAACCCCTAATCTGCTGTCCCTAACATCGCTGCAACCTACATTACTGTTATTAACCCCTAATCTGCTGCCCCCAAAATCGCCGCCAGCTAACTACACTTATTAACCCCTAATCCGCTGTCCCAATGTCGCTGCCACTATACTAAGGTTATTAACCCCTAAACCTAACCCTAAGTCTAACCATAACATAACCCTAACCCTAACACCCACTAACTTTACCATAATTAAAATAATTCAAAATAAAAATTACAATTAATACATAAATTATTCCTATTTAAAACAAAATAAATACTTACCTGTAAAATAAAACTTAAGCTAGCTACATTATAACTATAGTTACATTGTAGCTATCTTAGGTTTTATTTTTTTTCACAGGTAAGTTTGTATTTATTTTAACTAGGTAGATTAGTTATTAAATAGTTATTAACTATTCACTAACTATCTAGTTAAAATAAATACAAACTTACCTGTGAAATAAATCCTAACCTGTTTTACAGTAAAAATAACATTACACTAAAATTAAATAAATTAAATTAAAAAAAATACATTTATCTAAATTACAAAAAATAATAAACACTAAATTACACAAAATAAAAAAAGAAATGATCAAAAATAAAAACGAATTACTCCTAATCTAATAGCCCTATCAAAATAAAAAACCCCCCCCCCAAATAATAAAACACCTAGCCTATACTAAACTGCCAATAGCCCTTAAAAGGACCTTTTGCAGGCATTGCCCCAAAGAAATCAACTCTTTTACCTGTAAAAAAAATACAAACAACCCCCCAACAGTAAAACCCACCACCCAAAGAACTTCCTAAATAAAAACCTACCTAAAAAAACCTAAGCTCCCCATTGTCCTGAAAAGGGCATTTGGATGGGCATTGCCCTTAAAAGGACATTTAGCTCTTTTACGGTGCCCAAAGTCCCTAATCTAAAAATAAAACCCACCCAATAAACCCTTAAAAAAACCTATCACTAATCCCCGAAGATCCACTTACAGTTTTTGATGACTGGACATCCATCCTCATCCAGCTGGGAGAAGTCATCCTCCAGGCGGGCAGAAGTCTTCATCCAGAAGGCATCTTCTATCTTCATCCTTCCGACGCGGAGTGGCTCCATCTTCAAGACATCCGGCACAGAGCATCCTCTTCATACGGTCCCAGTTGTACACTGAAGGTTCCCTTTAAGGGACGTCATCCTTTAAGGGACATCATCGCTCGCAAACACACTCAAAGTAAACTTTTAACACCGGTGGGTTAATACTCGTATTACAAGTTTAAAGTAAATTGTTTGAGCACAAGCAAAAACCAATGCACACTAACTTCAAGACTTCGGATATCACCACGGTAGCTTCTCCCCATAGAATACTTTTAAAAACCAAAACACTTATTGCTTACGGTCTATCCTGATGCCGCGTAAGATCTACATTGCTAAGCCTAAAGGTAGTTGAATATTTAACATTAGAATGTACTTCACATAGAAGAAAATATTCTTTTTATTTTAAAATATTTATATATATATATATATATGATTATTATTTTATATAATATATATCTATACTTATATAGCTATATGAATATATACAGGTAAAGATATATGCATATATATATATATATATATATATATATATATATATATATATATATATATATAAATACTCATAGACAAATAACATTTTCTTCTAAGTGAAGAACATTGGAATGTAAAGTACAGGTAGAAATTTTATCCAAACTTCTTGGGACCGGAAAAGGTTTGGATTTCAGAATAGTTTGGGATTTGGAATATTTTCATCTTTAAAATGAGACATTGGAGAGAGGATGGAAGAAAATGTAAACAACAACAAACAAACAAAAACAAACAAGCGCGGTTGTGATATTTCTGTTTATCACAGCCCACACTAATTTTAGTGTGACAATTGTAATCGAGCCCATAACATAAAATAAAATATTAAGTGCCAGATTACAAGTGGATCGCTAATTAACGCTCCCGCTTGAGCGTTAATTGTGCTAAAAGTTTTTTGCGCTCGTCCTTGGGTTGTGCTTATATTACAAGTTGAAAGTAAACTGTTTTTGTTCGAGCTCTAACCTGACGAGCGCAAAAAGCATACACATCTTATACAATCTTTTTTTTAAAATGAATATTGCATAAACATGTTTTTACATGTTTTCATCTACTTAACTGCAAAGGGCTCCAATGCACTTTATATGTATACTGAATTGCAAATTCAATATATATATTTACTGAATAAAAGGAACTTGTTCAACCTATTGTAAGTCCAGAGAGTGCTGTCTTCATGGAAGGGAACTGCACTCCAAGACCTGATCCGGTCTTGGAGTGCAGTTCCCTTCCATGTTTTGTATTTTCTCTGGGTGATTACATCCACCTGTGCACCCCTTCTTTGTTCTCAGTTTGTTTGGCTTTGTGAGCTCGCATGATGGAGTGCCTGTGTTAGGGACTCAGGCGATGGAAAGGACCTTGACGTGGTGCCTGAGCTTTCCCATTTGGCCAGATGCGGTGACTAACCTTTCCAGTTGTGATTTTATCTTAGCTGTGAGCTAGCTGGTGAGTGCTTGGTGTTTCTATGTGTTGTATTACTTTTTATTTGTAATCTCCCTTGTTTATTGCACCCATTTTGGACTGGGGTTAACTGCCTGTGGCTCTGGTGACATCACAGCTTTTTTGGAGTGCTATTTAGCACCCAGGGCTGGATGTTGCTGAGTCACGGGATGTGTACCTGATCCGGTCTTGGAGTGCAGTTCCCTTCCATGTTTTGTATTTTCTATGGGTGATTACAGCCACCTGTGCACCCCTTCTTTGTTCTCAGTTTGTATGGCTTTGTGAGCTTGCATGATGGTGTGCCTGTGTTAGGGACTCAGGCGATGGAAAGGACCTTGACGTGGTGCCTGAGCTTTCCCATTTGGCCAGATGCGGTGACTAACCTTTCCAGTTGTGATTTTATCTTAGCTGTGAGCTAGCTGGTGAGTGCTGGGTGTTTCTATGTGTTGTATTACTTTTTATTTGTAATCTCCATTGTTTCTTGCACCCATTCCGGACTGGGGTTAACTACCTGTGGCTCTGGTGACATCACAGCTTTTTTGGAGTGCTATTTAGCACCCAGGGCTGGATGTTGCTGAGTCACAAGATGTGTACCTGATCCGGTCTTGGAGTGCAGTTCCCTTCCATGTTTTGTATTTTCTATGGGTGATTACAGCCACCTGTGCACCCCTTCTTTGTTCTCAGTTTGTTTGGCTTTGTGGGCTCGCATGATGGTGTGCCTGTGTTAGGGACTCAGGCGATGGAAAGGACCTTGACGTGGTGCCTGAGCTTTCCCATTTGGCCAGATGCGGTGACTAACCTTTCCAGTTGTGATTTTATCTTAGCTGTGAGCTAGCTGGTGAGTGCTGGGTGTTTCTATGTGTTGTATTACTTTTTATTTGTAATCTCCCTTGTTTCTTGCACCCATTCTGGACTGGGGTTAACTGCCTGTGGCTCTGGTGACATCACAGCTTTTTTGGAGTGCTATTTAGCACCCAGGGCTGGATGTTGCTGAGTCACAGGATGTGTACCTGATCCGGTCTTGGAGTGCAGTTCCCTTCCATGTTTTGTATTTTCTATGGGTGATTACAGCCACCTGTGCACCCCTTCTTTGTTCTCAGTTTGTATGGCTTTGTGAGCTCGCATGATGGTGTGCCTGTGTTAGGGACTCAGGCGATGGAAAGGACCTTGACGTGGTGCCTGAGCTTTCCCATTTGGCCAGATGCGGTGACTAACCTTTCCAGTTGTGATTTTATCTTAGCTGTGAGCTAGCTGGTGAGTGCTGGGTGTTTCTATGTGTTGTATTACTTTTTATTTGTAATCTCCCTTGTTTCTTGCACCCATTCCGGACTGGGGTTAACTGCCTGTGGCTCTGGTGACATCACAGCTTTTTTGCAGTGCTATTTAGCACCCAGGGCTGGATGTTGCTGAGTCACAGGATGTGTACCTGATCCGGTCTTGGAGTGCAGTTCCCTTCCATGTTTTGTATTTTCTATGGGTGATTACAGCCACCTGTGCACCCCTTCTTTGTTCTCAGTTTGTATGGCTTTGTGAGCTCGCATGATGGTGTGCCTGTGTTAGGGACTCAGGCGATGGAAAGGACCTTGACGTGGTGCCTGAGCTTTCCCATTTGGCCAGATGCGGTGTCTAACCTTTCCAGTTGTGATTTTATCTTAGTTGTGAGCTAGCTGGTGAGTGCTGGGTGTTTCTATGTGTTGTATTACTTTTTATTTGTAATCTCCCTTGTTTCTTGCACCCATTCTGGACTGGGGTTAACTGCCTGTGGCTCTGGTGACATCACAGCTTTTTTTGAGTGCTATTTAGCACCCAGGGCTGGATGTTGCTGAGTCACAGGATGTGTACCTGATCCGGTCTTGGAGTGCAGTTCCTTTCCATGTTTTGTATTTTCTATGGGTGATTACAGCCACCTGTGCACCCCTTCTTTGTTCTCAGTTTGTATGGCTTTGTGAGCTTGCATGATGGTGTGCCTGTGTTAGGGACTCAGGCGATGGAAAGGACCTTGACGTGGTGCCTGAGCTTTCCCATTTGGCCAGATGCGGTGACTAACCTTTCCAGTTGTGATTTTATCTTAGCTGTGAGCTAGCTGGTGAGTGCTGGGCGTTTCTAGGTGTTGTATTACTTTTTATTTGTAATCTCCCTTGTTTCTTGCACCCATTCTGGACTGGGGTTAACTGCCTGTGGCTCTGGTGACATCACAGCTTTTTTGGAGTGCTATTTAGCACCCAGGGCTGGATGTTGCTGAGTCACAGGATGTGTACCTGATCCGGTCTTGGAGTGCAGTTCCCTTCCATGTTTTGTATTTTCTATGGGTGATTACAGCCACCTGTGCACCCCTTCTTTGTTCTCAGTTTGTATGGCTTTGTGAGCTTGCATGATGGTGTGCCTGTGTTAGGGACTCAGGCGATGGAAAGGACCTTGACGTGGTGCCTGAGCTTTCCCATTTGGCCAGATGCGGTGACTAACCTTTCCAGTTGTGATTTTATCTTAGCTGTGAGCTAGCTGGTGAGTGCTGGGTGTTTCTATGTGTTGTATTACTTTTTATTTGTAATCTCCCTTGTTTCTTGCACCCATTCCGGACTGGGGTTAACTGCCTGTGGCTCTGGTGACATCACAGCTTTTTTGGAGTGCTATTTAGCACCCAGGGCTGGATGTTGCTGAGTCACAGGATGTGTACCTGATCCGGTCTTGGAGTGCAGTTCCCTTCCATGTTTTGTATTTTCTATGGGTGATTACAGCCACCTGTGCAACCCTTCTTTGTTCTCAGTTTGTTTGGCTTTGTGAGCTCGCATGATGGTGTGCCTGTGTTAGGGACTCAGGCGATGGAAAGGACCTTGACGTGGTGCCTGAGCTTTCCCATTTGGCCAGATGCGGTGACTAAGACTAACCTTTCCAGTTGTGATTTTATCTTAGCTGTGAGCTAGCTGGTGAGTGCTGGGTGTTTCTATGTGTTGTATTACTTTTTATTTGTAATCTCCCTTGTTTCTTGCACACATTCCGGACTGGGGTTAACTGCCTGTGGCTCTGGTGACATCACAGCATTTTTGGAGTGCTATTTAGCACCCAGGGCTGGATGTTGCTGAGTCACAGGATGTGTACCTGATCCGGTCTTGGAGTGCAGTTCCCTTCCATGTTTTATATATATATGTGTATGTCTGTAAAATACATTTATACACATATAAACACATAAATACATATGTACAGTGTATATATATATATATATATATATATATATATATATATATATATATTAATAAAAAGAGGAAGATAGAAAGCTAAGTAAGAAAATCAAGTATGCCCTACGCCAGCACTTAACCCTTCAATAAAGTTAAACAATATAAGACTTAAGACACTGTGGCCTAGATTTGGAGTTCGGCGGTAAAAGGGCTGTTAACGCTCCGCGGGCTTTTTTCTGGCCGCACCATAAATTTAACTCTGATATCGAGAGTTTAAACAAATGCTGCGTTAGGCTCCAAAAAAGGAGCGTAGAGCATTTTTACCGCAAATGCAACTCTCGATACCAGAGTTGCTTACGGACGCGGCCAGCCTCAAAAACGTGCTCGTGCACGATTCTCCCATAGGAAACAATGGGGCTGTTTGAGCTGAAAAAAAACCTAACACCTGCAAAAAAGCAGCGTTCAGCTCCTAACGCAGCCCCATTGTTTCCTATGGGGAAACACTTCCTACGTCTGCACCTAACACTCTAACATGTAACCCGAGTCTAAACACCCCTAACCTTACACTTATTAACCCCTAATCTGCCGCCCCCGCTATCGCTGACACCTGCATATTTTTTTTAACCCCTAATCTGCCGCTCCGTAAACCGCCGCAACCTACGTTATCCCTATGTACCCCTAATCTGCTGCCCTAACATCGCCGACCCCTATATTATATTTATTAACCCCTAATCTGCCCCCCTCAACGTCGCCGACACCTGCCTACACTTATTAACCCCTAATCTGCCGAGCGGACCTGAGCGCTACTATAATAAAGTTATTAACCCCTAATCCGCCTCACTAACCCTATCAAAAATAGTATTAACCCCTAATCTGCCCTCCCTAACATCGCCGACACCTACCTTCAATTATTAACCCCTAATCTGCCGAGCGGACCTCACCGCTACTATAATAAATGTATTAACCCCTAAAGCTAAGTCTAACCCTAACACTAACACCCCCCTAAGTTAAATATAATTTACATCTAACGAAATAAATTAACTCTTATTAAATAACTTATTCCTATTTAAAGCTAAATACTTACCTGTAAAATAAATCCTAATATAGCTACAATATAAATTATAATTATATTATAGCTATTTTAGGATTAATATTTATTTTACAGGCAACTTTTTAATTATTTTAACCAGGTACAATAGCTATTAAATAGTTAATAACTATTTAATAGTTACCTAGTTAAAATAATAACAAATTTACCTGTAAAATAAATCCTAACCTAAGATATAATTAAACCTAACACTACCCTATCAATAAATTAATTAAATAAACTACCTACAATTACCTACAATTAACCTAACACTACACTATCAATAAATTAATTAAACACAATTCCTACAAATAAATACAATTAAATAAACTAGCTAAAGTACAAAAAATAAAAAAGAACTAAGTTACAAAAAATAATAAAATATTTACAAACATAAGAAAAATATTACAACAATTTTAAACTAATTACACCTACTCTAAGCCCCCTAATAAAATAACAAAGACCCCCAAAATAAAAAATTCCCTACCCTATTCTAAATTAAAAAAGTTACAAGCTCTTTTACCTTACCAGCCCTGAACAGGGCCCTTTGCGGGGCATGCCCCAAGGATTTCAGCTCTTTTGCCTGTAAAAAAAAACATACCATACCCCCCCCCAACATTACAACCCACCACCCACATACCCCTAATCTAACCAAAACCCCCCTTAAATAAACCTAACACTAAGCCCCTGAAGATCTTCCTACCTTGTCTTCACCATACCAGGTTCACCGATCCGTCCTGGCTCCAACATCTTCATCCAACCCAAGCGGGGGTTGGCGATCCATCATCCGGTGCTGAAGAGGTCCAGAAGAGGCTCCAAAGTCTTCCTCCTATCCGGCAAGAAGAGGACATCCGGACCGGCAAACATCTTCTCCAAGCGGCATCTTCAATCTTCTTCCATCCGGTGCGGGTCCATCTTGAAGCAGGCGACGCGGATCCATCCTCTTCTTCCGTTGTCTCCCGACGAATGACGGTTCCTTTAAGGGACGTCATCCAAGATGGCGTCCCTCGAATTCCGATTGGCTGATGGGATTCTATCAGCCAATCGGAATTAAGGTAGGAATTTTCTGATTGGCTGATGGAATCAGCCAATCAGAATCAAGTTCAATCCGATTGGCTGATCCAATCAGCCAATCAGATTGAGCTCGCATTCTATTGGCTGATCGGAACAGCCAATAGAATGCGAGCTCAATCTGATTGGCTGATTGGATCAGCCAATCGGATTGAACTTGATTCTGATTGGCTGATTCCATCAGCCAATCAGAAAATTCCTACCTTAATTCCGATTGGCTGATAGAATCCTATCAGCCAATCGGAATTCGAGGGACGCCATCTTGGATGACGTCCCTTAAAGGAACCGTCATTCGTCGGGAGACAACGGAAGAAGAGGATGGATCCGCGTCGCCTGCTTCAAGATGGACCCGCTCCGCACCGGATGGAAGAAGATTGAAGATGCCGCTTGGAGAAGATGTTTGCCGGTCCGGATGTCCTCTTCTTGCCGGATAGGAGGAAGACTTTGGAGCCTCTTCTGGACCTCTTCAGCACCGGATGATGGATCGCCAACCCCCGCTTGGGTTGGATGAAGATGTTGGAGCCAGGACGGATCGGTGAACCTGGTATGGTGAAGACAAGGTAGGAAGATCTTCAGGGGCTTAGTGTTAGGTTTATTTAAGGGGGGTTTGGGTTAGATTAGGGGTATGTGGGTGGTGGGTTGTAATGTTGGGGGGGGGTATGGTATGTTTTTTTTTACAGGCAAAAGAGCTGAAATCCTTGGGGCATGCCCCGCAAAGGGCCCTGTTCAGGGCTGGTAAGGTAAAAGAGCTTGTAACTTTTTTAATTTAGAATAGGGTAGGGAATTTTTTATTTTGGGGGTCTTTGTTATTTTATTAGGGGGCTTAGAGTAGGTGTAATTAGTTTAAAATTGTTGTAATATTTTTCTTATGTTTGTAAATATTTTATTATTTTTTGTAACTTAGTTCTTTTTTATTTTTTGTACTTTAGCTAGTTTATTTAATTGTATTTATTTGTAGGAATTGTGTTTAATTAATTTATTGATAGTGTAGTGTTAGGTTAATTGTAGGTAATTGTAGGTAGTTTATTTAATTAATTTATTGATAGGGTAGTGTTAGGTTTAATTATATCTTAGGTTAGGATTTATTTTACAGGTAAATTTGTTATTATTTTAACTAGGTAACTATTAAATAGTTATTAACTATTTAATAGCTATTGTACCTGGTTAAAATAATTAAAAAGTTGCCTGTAAAATAAATATTAATCCTAAAATAGCTATAATATAATTATAATTTATATTGTAGCTATATTAGGATTTATTTTACAGGTAAGTATTTAGCTTTAAATAGGAATAAGTTATTTAATAAGAGTTAATTTATTTCGTTAGATGTAAATTATATTTAACTTAGGGGGGTGTTAGTATTAGGGTTAGACTTAGCTTTAGGGGTTAATACATTTATTATAGTAGCGGTGAGGTCCGCTCGGCAGATTAGGGGTTAATAATTGAAGTTAGGTGTCGGCGATGTTAGGGAGGGCAGATTAGGGGTTAATACTATTTATGATAGGGTTAGTGAGGCGGGTTAGGGGTTAATAACTTTATTATAGTAGCGCTCAGGTCCGCTCGGCAGATTAGGGGTTAATAAGTGTAGGCAGGTGTCGGCGACGTTGAGGGGGGCAGATTAGGGGTTAATAAATATAATATAGGGGTCGGCGGTGTTAGGGGTAGCAGATTAGTGGTACATAGGGATAACGTAGGTGGCGGCGCTTTGCGGTCGGAAGATTAGGGGTTAATTATTTTAAGTAGCTGGCGGCGACGTTGTGGGGGGCAGGTTAGGGGTTAATAAATGTAATACAGGGGTCGGCGGGGTTAGGGGCAGCAGATTAGGGGTACATAAGTATAACGTAGGTGGCGGTCGGCAGATTAGGGGTTAAAAATTTTAATCGAGTGGCGGCGATGTGGGGGGAGCTCGGTTTAGGGGTACATAGGTAGTTTATGGGTGTTAGTGTACTTTAGGGTACAGTAGTTAAGAGCTTTATGAACCGGCGTTAGCCAGAAAGCTCTTAACTCCTGCTATTTTCAGGCGGCTGGAATTTTGTCGTTAGAGCTCTAACGCTCACTTCAGAAACGACTCTAAATACCGGCGTTAGAAAGATCCCATTGAAAAGATAGGATACGCAAATGGCGTAGGGGGATCTGCGGTATTGAAAAGTCGCGGCTGAAAAGTGAGCGTTAGACCCTTTAATCACTGACTCCAAATACCAGCGGGCGGCCAAAACCAGCGTTAGGAGCCTCTAACGCTGGTTTTGACGGCTACCGCCGAACTCCAAATCTAGGCCTGTGTGTGGTGGTTGCTGTTCCGGGGCTGACAGGCGCCTCTCCCAAAGATATACAATGCTAAATGTAAGGTATACAAAAAATATTTTAATAACGTAATTAATACATATACATGCAATAGAAACTATTAGAAAAATAGTGCCTCTATCTACTAAAAAGATACCAAAAAGATACCTTTACACCAATGGCCATTGGGAACTATCATTCAATTGATATCAGAGCTCTTAAAGTCATGGAATGAGGTTATATTCTTGTAATTATTGTCCAGATTCTCTTGTCCTGTCAATAATAAGGACTGATGTGATCATATAAATAGTCCAATATAAGGACAACTCCAGTAAAGAGGTTCTTTAAAGTAACAAAAGAAGAAGCAATCCATATAACCACAAAATTAGTGCCTCCCAGCGGAAAGCAAAGAAATTCAGCTTGCAAGATATCACACGTGTTAGTAAAAGCAGAGCAGGTCATACATGCAGAGCAATTATGCAGCAGGGAAGCAGTTCCAATAAGCTGAATAGCCAGTCAAAGTTAGTTGTGTGTTTATACAGCATTATAGTATCCCACTTATAGGGTACGACCTACTGAGGTTTTACCCTCGCCTTTACCCTTGCCTAAGGGACCCTTTACAGTGGGGCTTAAAGAACTAAGAAGTTAGCCATGTGTTTATACAGCATTATAGTATCCCACTTATAGGGTACGACCTACTAAGGTTTTACCCTCGCCTTTACCCTTGCCTAAGGGGCCCTTTACAGTGGGGCTGAAAGAACTAAGAAGTTAGCCGTGTGTTTATACAGCATTATAGTATCCCACTTATAGGGTACGACCTACTAAGGTTTTACCCTCGCCTTTACCCTTGCCTAAGGGACCCTTTACAGTGGGGCTGAAAGAACTAAGAAGTTAGCCATGTGTTTATACAGCATTATAGTATCCCACTTATAGGGTACGACCTACTAAGGTTTTACCCTCGCCTTTACCCTTGCCTAAGGGGCCCTTTACAGTGGGGCTGAAAGAACTAAGAAGTTAGCCGTGTGTTTATACAGCATTATAGTATCCCACTTATAGGGTACGACCTACTAAGGTTTTACCCTCGCCTTTACCCTTGCCTAAGGGGCCCTTTACAGTGGGGCTGAAAGAACTAAGAAGTTAGCCGTGTGTTTATACAGCATTATAGTATCCCACTTATAGGGTACGACCTACTGAGGTTTTACCCTCACCTTTAGCTTGCCTAAGGGACCCTTTACAGTGGGGCTGAAAAAACTAAGAAGTTAGCCGTGTGTTTATACAGGACTTTGTACAGGAAGATACTAAATTTAGGAAAAAAAGAAAGTTTTAAAGGGACTATCAAGATTATCAGACAATCAAGGTTTAGGACTTTGCAAGGGGCAATAATACAGACACATCATCAAACACAGACAAATCGTCAATGAGTGAAGGAAATCTAGGGCTAGGAATAGAAACCAAAGGCCTTTTTTAGACAAGACCAAAAAGAATACACAAAAAGAAAAAAACGGAGAGCAGGGAGAAAGCACAGGGGAGGAAGATACAGCCAATAAAGGTTACAATCTGAGGAGTCACCAAGAATCCAAATAACCGCGAAAGAAACTAGGGACACAGAATGTGTAGAAATGGCCTCAAAAGGATCTAAAATGACATGAACAGGTTTTTAAAAAAGGGTGGTCTTTTTCAAACACAAAGTGGATACATTCATCATAATAAAAGACCTGCACATGTTTGCAAGAAAAGTGGTTTTAAACAAAATCCATATAGGTAATGAGAAACAAGTATTAGACCTATGTGATAGACAGACACTTAAAGACCTCACATCCCTCTTACAGGACAATTAAACTACACCTGAGGGTGAACAAGATGGTATTAGCATAGGTCATACTCCCCTGAAAAATAAATCATCATATATGCCATCGTTGTCCATAGTTCCATTAATCAATAGCTTTGTTAAACTGGTTGAAAATGATATAGTCAAACTAGATGTACACACAGGGTACAATGATAATCAATAAACAAAGAAAAGCTTTAAGAGATCTGATGAATGATCAATACATCACAATTAAACCATCGGACAAGGGTGGCAATGTGGTGATTATGGATACCAAAGACTACAAAAAAGAATGTATGAGACAAATCTCAGACACATCTCAATATGAACCACTTCTAGGTGACCCAAAGATTGAATACCAACTAGAACTAGAATATATGCTAAGGGAGGCCTTAAAGGGGCAGTAAACTTACAAACTAATGTTATATAATTCTGCACATAGTGCAGAGTAATATAACATTAGCTTAGTGGCAGATTTATACATTAAAGAATTGCAGAGAATTTTTATTTAAAAGTTCATTTTTCCAGAACGCCTGAAGGTCTGTTTTTTCCTCAGTGCATCACGGCAACACTGTCTAGTCACAGCGTGCCCGGTTGTGCCATTAAACTGAATGTAGCTCGCTCCTGCTACTAGACCAGAGTGGGAGCAAGCTACATTCAGTTTAATGGCACAACTGCAATCCTCTGCAATCTCTGCAATCCTTTAATGTATAAATCTGCCACTAAGCTAATGTTATATAATTCTGCACTATAGTATATATATATAGTTTGTAGTTCACTTCCCAAAATTCTTCTTTAGATGTTGGTTGTGTTTTATTTCTTTCTCTGTCCAGCTGATCCCATACTTCCAAAACGAATGGCATGATGAATTAAAACCTGTCTGTATTTTTCAGCATTCATGATCCCATCAATTCGGAAAATATTGCCAACACCACTGACAGAAATGCAGCCACCAATCAGCAAGCTCCACCCAGGGGTCTGAACCAAAAATGGACCGGCTTCTAAGCTTAGATTCCTGTTTTTTTTAAAATAAAGATAGCAAGAGAACAAAGAAACATGTTAATAGGAGTAAATTAGAAAGTTGCTTAAAATTGAATGCTCTATCTGAATCATGAAAGAAAACTTTGGGTTTAGTATCCCTTTAAGCGTAGAATGGGGAAGAGCAGTGATTTAGTGGACTTTGAACATGGCATGATAGTAGGTGCAAGATGTGCTAGATGAAAGAAATATCTGAAATGGCAGTACTCCTGAACTTTTCACGTACCATAGTTTTAAGGGTGTATGGAGAATGGTGTAATGAACAAAAAACATCCAGTCAGCTGTGGAAGAAAAACACTCATTGATGAGAGAGGTCAGAGGAGAATGGCTAGACTTGTGCAAGCAAACAGACAGCTACAATTTCATGATTACATTAGAATTCAACCTTGGTGGGGAGAAAAACATAACGTACCACTAGGTGCACCTTGTTGTGGATGGGCTACAGCAGCCATTGTTATCAGAGAAAAACAAGAGAGCATTCCTTCTGTGGGCACAACAACACCAGCACTAGGCCATTGAAGACTGGAAAAAGGTTGCTTGGTCTGAGGAGCCGAAGTTCCTAGTGCGTGATGTTGATGGCAGGCTCTTAATTTGGCAAAAACAGCATGAATCCATGGACCCGTCATGTCTGATGAAAACTGTGCAAGGTGGTGGGGGGCGGTGTTAGGGAGTGGGGAATGTTTTCCTGGCATACATTGGGTCCATTGATACCCCTAGATTAATTTCTGAATGCCACAGAATAAGTTAACATTGTTGCTGATCAAGTGCATCTATTCATGTTGACAGTTTATCCTCAGGCAGATGGTTACTTCCAGCAGAATAATGCTCAGGAGCACAAAGCCTGCATCACCTTGGGATGGTTCCTGGAACATGACAATGACTTTTCTTTGCTGCAGTGGCTCGCTCACTCCCCTGTTCTCAATCCTTTTGAACATCTTAGGCATGAGCTGGAAAGGGCTATTTGCTGCATTACGTGACACACTCATGTCTGCATGGTACACAATACCTCCACAATCTTTTTAGCATTGTCGAATCCATGCCTAGACAAATTCAGGCTGTTTTGAAGGCTAAAGGAGAATTAACACTCTACTAGGTAGCTGTACTTAATAACATGGCTGCACAGTGTATATAAGGCATGTGCAGGCCAGAAAATTTAGTTTCAGACGAACTTTTCCTTTCGTATATTTGAGGAAATTAGTTGCTTGCACTATTCAGTTTTCATTTTGTTTGAATCAAATATAAATGTTTTGTGAAATGTTCACTTGTAGCTAAAAATACTTACCTTAAAGTACTTACCTTACTTACAGATCCTCTTGTTGCCAGAGCCCCGGCCACCCTAACACCAGGCTTAATGCTCTTGGTTTCCAGGACCTGCACTAACTTTAGTGCAGGTCCTGAGAGATGAACGCGCTAAGCCTCCTAGCAAGAAGAGGATCAGTAAGTAAGGTAAGTATTTAACCCATAAAAACAAAATGAATGAATACTGACGAATTTCGTCAGTATTTTTTGTTTTCTTTAATTTTAGTTGGTGCATTCAATTGGATTTTCATTTTAACTAGCAAAAATGAATACACACACACACACATATATATATATATAAATAAAAATATGTGTATGTGTATGTACATATATATCTATATCTATGTATATATATATATATATATATATATATATATATATATATATATATATATATATATATATATATACTGTGTATATATATATATATATATACTGTGTATATATATATATATATATATATATATACTGTGTATATATATATATATATATATATATATATATATATATATATATATGCATATATGTATATACATGTGTATTTATGTGTATATATATATATATATATATATATATATATATATATATATATATATATATATATATATATATATATATATATATATATATATATATATATATATACAGGGAGTGCATAATTATTAGGCAAGTTGTATTTTTGAGGATTAATTTTATTATTGAACAACAACCATGTTCTCAATGAACCCAAAAAACTCATTAATATCAAAGCTGAATAGTTTTGGAAGTAGTTTTTAGTTTGTTTTTAGTTATAGCTATTTTAGGGGGATATCTGTGTGTGCAGGTGACTATTACTGTGCATAATTATTAGGCAGCTTAAAAAAAAAACAAATATATACCCATTTCAATTATTTATTTTTACCAGTGAAACCAATATAACATCTCAACATTCACAAATATACATTTCTGACATTCAAAAACAAAACAAAAACAAATCAGTGACCAATATAGCCACCTTTCTTTGCAAGGACACTCAAAAGCCTGCCATCAATGGATTCTGTCAGTGTTTTGATCTGTTCACCATCAACATTGCGTGCAGCAGCAACCACAGCCTCCCAGACACTGTTCAGAGAGGTGTACTGTTTTCCCTCCTTGTAAATCTCACATTTGATGATGGACCACAGGTTCTCAATGGGGTTCAGATCAGGTGAACAAGGAGGCCATGTCATTAGATTTTCTTCTTTTATACCCTTTCTTGCCAGCTACGCTGTGGAGTACTTGGACGCGTGTGATGGAGCATTGTCCTGCATGAAAATCATGTTTTTCTTGAAGGATGCAGACTTCTTCCTGTACCACTGCTTGAAGAAGGTGTCTTCCAGAAACTGGCAGTAGGACTGGGAGTTGAGCTTGACTCCATCCTCAACCCGAAAAGGCCCCACAAGCTCATCTTTGATGATACCAGCCCAAACCAGTACTCCACCTCCACCTTGCTGGCGTCTGAGTCGGACTGGAGCTCTCTGCCCTTTACCAATCCAGCCACGGGCCCATCCATCTGGCCCATCAAGACTCACTCTCATTTCATCAGTCCATAAAACCTTAGAAAAATCAGTCTTGAGATATTTCTTGGCCCAGTCTTGACGTTTCAGCTTGTGTGTCTTGTTCAGTGGTGGTCGTCTTTCAGGCTTTCTTACCTTGGCCATGTCTCTGAGTATTGCACACCTTGTGCTTTTGGGCACTCCAGTGATGTTGCAGCTCTGAAATATGGCCAAACTGGTGGCAAGTGGCATCTTGGCAGCTGCACGCTTGACTTTTCTCAGTTCATGGGCAGTTATTTTGCGCCTTGGTTTTTCCACATGCTTCTTGCGACCCTGTTGACTATTTTGAATGAAACGCTTGATTGTTCGATGATCACGCTTCAGAAGCTTTGCAATTTTAAGAGTGCTGCATCCCTCTGCAAGATATCTCACTATTTTTGACTTTTCTGAGCCTGTCAAGTTCTTCTTTTGACCCATTTTGCCAAAGGAAAGGAAGTTGCCTAATAATTATGCACACCTGATATAGGGTGTTGATGTCATTAGACCACACCCCTTCTCATTACAGAGATGCACATCACCTAATATGCTTAATTGGTAGAAGGCTTTCGAGCCAATACAGCTTGGAGTAAGACAACATGCATAAAGAGGATGATGTGGTCAAAATACTAATTTGCCTAATAATTCTGCACTCCCTGTATATATATACATACACACACACACACTTTAGAGCCATTTACAGTTAAATACCTAAAAACTTCAAAAAACTTTTATAATCAATATTAATAATTGATAATAGGCTACATTACAAGTGGGGTGCTAAAGTTAGCTTGCACAATATTTAAATATCAAGGGCGCGTTAATTTGTGTGCATATTACAAGTTGAAAGTACATCCGTTTGTTCGAATGCAATCGAATTTAACGCGCATCAGGTTCAAATGATTGAAAACCTTGCATAAAGGGTTAGGGATAAAAGTTGCACCAAACACAACATAAATACACAAAAATAAACAGTTACACTGACATAAACACTATCTGATAAAAAATTATTCATAAAAATATCAATAAAAATATTTATAAGGGTTTAAAGATATATGGTTAATAGCCATGTATTTGACTGCCAAGGGCTATAAAATATATATGTGTCTAAATAATAATTATATAATAATATTTAATAATGTATTTTATTGTGTATTTACTGTAAATATTTAACATTCCAATGTTTTTTTTATGTAGGGGACCACATGTGGACTCTGGTTTCTTAACCCATTATCAATTTTTTTTGTAATGTACTTTCATATACTTTAGTCAATTACATTGCAATGCCACCCCCTGCAGATTCGCGGCCAATAGGCCGCCAGCAGGGGGTGTCAATCAACCCGATCGTACTCGATCAGGTTGAATTCCGGCGATGTCTGTCCGCCTGCTCAGAGCAGGCGGACAGGGTTATGGAGCAGCGGTCTTTGTGACCGCTGCTTCATAACTTATGTTTCTGGCGAGTCTGAAGAAAACAGGGCCTTCAAGCTCCGTTCGGAGCTTGATAGATAGGCCCCATAATCTGTAAATTCCATTGAATTGGTCAGTATTGCTCCAGACTTGATAAAGGAAGGAACTCTTCCGAAAGCTTGTCAACTTATAAATGTATAGTTAGTCCAATAAAAAAAGTATCATTGCTCAATGCAATACTCTTGTTATTTTGATATCTAAATCTCTGGACTAACACGGCTACTCCAATTAACCTGACTATGGAAGATACTGAATATAGCCGTAATAAGAAGCAAACAATGAAACTGATCACAAACGAAACACAGATCAACAGTGATATTTTCCTCTTATCATCCTGCAAAAAAAGGAATCTCATTCCTAATGGACTGAAAATTAAGAGTCCACTAGCAAACAATCATAAGTGTGAGTATGCTGAAAAACTTTGCAGACGTACCAGTGAGAAACTGAGAAACAACCTAATTCATCAACTATACAGCAAAAAGCAAAACATAAAAGACCATAAGCAGCTTCTACTACAAAACCTACAAGAAAATAATGGATTTAATGAAGAAATTAAAAAAGAAATGCAACACCTCTACAAAACACAACAACAAAATTTTGTCAAGAAGAGAAATAAGAAACGTGCATGCCTGTCAAAAAACAGAAGCAAACACCAAATGCAAGATAATAGAGCTCCAGGTGACAGATCAACTACAACAAATGACCAAACATCCACTGGCACTAGCAGCACCTCATTCAAAACACAAACTGTCACAAACCAAGAAAACCATACAGAAAACTCAGGGATTGTGAACCTTTCAAACTACCACCTAGCAGAACCAGAGATATCAATACTGTCTAAAGGATTATCATTCTGTCCAAGTACAAAACTTGACAACATACAACTGTACTCAGACTTAGAAGAATTCTTCAGGAGATTGCGGCTGAAATAATTTTTTTATGACAAAGAAAATACCAGCACTTTGGAGGACTACAATGGAAGCAAAAAGAACACAATCTTCACACCTGCACCAGGACGCAACACAAAATTGTACAGCTATATTGAAAGCTTGCGGTTAAGAACAGCTTAACACACAGCAGAAAAAAGTAATGTATACCCTCTCACATTAAGAAAAAAACGCTATAAAAAAACTTAAAAAACAATGAAAATATTACCATTAAGCCTGCGGACAAGGGAGGAGCAGTGGTGATCATGAATACACAGGACTGCATCAAAGAGGGAAATAGACAATTAGCAGATCAAACTTATTACAATAAACTGGAAATGGACCCCACCCAGGAATACACTTTGCAACTTAGAAATCTAATAAAAACATTCCCTAAACACGCAACTTAAACTGGACAAACTGGTGCCCTCTAACCCTAGCATAGGGACATTCTACATGCTCCCAAAAATCCACAAACCAGGGAACCCATGGAGACCAATAATAACTGGCATGGACACTCTGAGCAAATTTCGGCCTGGTGGAGAATATTCTTACGCCCTTAGTTATTAACACCACTAGCTTTATAAAAGACACCACTGATTTTCTTAACAAAATCAGCCAGATAACAGAATTGCCAGGGGATACTATATTTGTGACAATGGATGTGGAATCCCTGTACAGCAATATTCCACATAAAGATGGCATTGATGCCTGCTTAAACTTTCTTTCCTCAGACAGCTCTAACCAGACATATAGTGCTTCTACAGTCAGTAAACTTACAGAATTCATACTCACCCACAATTATTTCATCTTCAATAACTCCATATATTTACAAACCATGGGAACAGCCATGGGCACCAAAATGGCACCACAGTATGCAAACCTCTTCATGGCTGATTTAGAACAGAGATTCCTAGCTACTCACCCTCACAAACCCTTCAAATACTTTTGCTACATAGATGATATTTTCATCATATGGACAAAAGGAGAAAAAAACCTAGAACATTTTCATAAAATATTTAATCTATTTCATGCATCAATCAAGCTTAAAATTGACTTTTCTAGAGACAGTGTCAGCTTTCTTGATACAACAATCTCAATCATAAATGGCAAACTCCACTCATCTGTATACAGGAAACCAAAAGATAGATGCAGCTACCTCCACACCTCCAGCTCCCACCCCAATCACATTAAAAAATCCATAATCTACAGTCAGGCCACTAGATATCACAGAATTTGCTCAGACACCAAGGACAGTGACAAACACTTCATCACACTGTCCCAATCATTCAGAGAAAAAAGTTACAAAACAAGGGTTATAAACAAACAAATTAACTCTGCCCTTAATACCCCACTTGCTACAATACAGGAAGAAGAAAAACATATCGCGTATCCCACTAGTTGTCAAATATAACCCTGCTGTAGAAGGAATATGAAAAATCATAAAAGACACAGCCACTAATCTTAGAGGATCCCATACTCAAAAAAATCTTTCCAAAACCCCCTATCCTGGCACTCAGACAACCACCCAACCTAAAACAGAAACTGGTCCACAGAAAGCAACCCCTTGATAAAAAGAACACCCAGAATGGAACCAAGCGCTGCAACAAAGCTCTCTGCAAACTATGTCAACACATTTGTGAAAACAGCACAGCTAATCACAAGAGCAAATCCTATAACATTAAAGGGGCATATTCATGTATATCTGCAAATGTGGTATACATGATACATTGCAATGCATGTGAAGTGGAATGTTATATTGGAGAAACAAGCCAAAAACTGCACCTTCGGATGAGCTTACACAGACACTGTGAAATAAAATACTGTACCCCTGTTGGTCACAATTTCACCCAACCTGACCACTCCATCCAAAACCTCAAAATCAAGATTCTCAGAGGCAACTTCAAAAACACCATGGAAAGCAAAAACTTTGAAATGAAAATGATAATGCACTTCAGCTTGCTAAATTCTGGATGAAATGTGGACTCTGGTTTCTTAACCCATTATCAAAATTTTTGTAATGTACTTTCATATACTTTAGTCAATTACATTGTTTCCACACTCCACACTCTCTATACATAGGTACGCAGGTAAGCCTATGTCCACATTTTTGTCAATAATATTATTCCCCTTTTTTCCTTTCTCCTTTTTTGACTATTTTATATTCCCCTGTATACCTAATTTCCCATCTTTATTCATATGGATTCTTTGTTGATATTTAACTTTATGTCAGTATATGCTTTGTGTATTATTTACCATATACTTTCCCTGCCTGTAATCTTTTACTGACACTATCTGCCTGTCTCCTAAATCCCCATCATATTTTTTAAGACACCTCTCCTCCCCCTGCATTCAGACCTGTGTAACACTTTGCTTTTTTAGCCTGTGTTTTAAGATATAGGGGCATATGTATCAAGCTCCGTATGGAGCTTGATGCCCGTGTTTCTGGCGAGTCATCAGACAGCAGTTATGAAGCAGCGGTCACAAAGACCACTGCTCCATAACCTGTCCGCCTGCTCTGAGAAGGCGGACAGTCATCGCCGGAAATCAACCCGATCGAGTACGATTGGGTTGATTGACACCCCCTGCTGGCGGCCTCTTGCGAGCTGCTGGTGCAATGCTGAATACGGCGAGCGCATTGCTTGCCGTATTCAGCGAGATCTGGCGGACCTGATCCGCAGTGTCGGATCAGGTCCGCCAGACCTTAATAGCAAGAGGCCCTAATCTGTAGATTCCATCAAATTGGTCAGTATTGCTTCAGACTTGAAAAAGGAAGACACTCTTCCGAAAGCTTGTCATCTTATTAATGTATAGTTAGTCCAATAAAAAAGTATCATTGCTCAATGCAATACTCTTGTTATTTTTTTATATATAAATATATATATATATATATATATATATATACAGTATATACACATAAATATGTAAATATATATATTTGACTAAAAATACCATATATATATATATATATATATATATATATATATATTTTTTTTTTTTTTTTTTTTTTAAATAAAGTGAACATTTTCTTCTATGTGAAGAACATTTGAATGTAAAATATTCATAACTACTTTCGGGTTTAGTGCTGTAATTCTTACGCTGTGTCAGATTAGCATGCGAGTGATTAGTGTTAGGATTTTTTGGAAAGAGCGCTCCATTGAAATCTATGGGCTGAAGAAGTTAATATCCAAAGTCCTCAAGTTAGCACACATCGGATTTCACTCTTGCGCTTTTTACTTTCAACTTGTAATATGCGGAAAAATGTTTCCAATAACACACCAGTTGTAATCCGGCCCATAGTCTTGTAGCATTGAGAAATATAGGGAGATAACACCATTAGCCAATAAAAAAAATAATCAAAGATATCAAATTATGGCATTCTTGAAATAACTAGGTAATGGTTATACCAGTGGCTAAAACAAGCTTTGCAGCTATTCAGTCCCATTGGCTCATTTTTTTTCAGCCCACCCAGTTACAGTCCTGAATAGTTAACCCAATTACACAACCAGGAATGCAAAATATTCTCTAATTAAAAGAAGGAACTCCTAGGCTAGGATAACTATAATACAGTGAGAATTAGCAAGAAGAGGATATGCTGCTGCTGTCCAGAAGATGCAGATCTTAGGAAGTAATTTTATTTCTATTTAGGAGGGTTTGGGGGTTACCTTTTTTTCTATGAGGTAAGGATCTTGTAGGAGGGTAGGCCAATGATGAGGGTCACTTAGTGGACATATTACCAATGGGGGATTTATTGGCTTGTGTTTGTTATGTGGTGATGTCATATAGGGGGTTATTTAGAGGTAAGTGTCAGTTTGCAATGGAGGGGCTGCAGAGAGGATAATGGCAGAGGGAGTTATAGGGCAGCCTTTAAAGTGGCCATAGTTAATTGTGTTAGGGGATCAGAACAGAAGCAGGCAGGGTTAATAGACTATAATATTGGTACACTTGTAGTATAGATACCAGAGATATAGAGAAAGAGATAAGAAACTCCTGTGGGCTGGTCCTTTCAGTTATTTGTCTCTAAGTATTAAGGTCTAGTTGGTCATTTTTTAAAATCCAACATTATTTGTCTTAATCCAACTTTATTTGTCTTATACCAAATAATACAAAAGAAGAGCAAAAGTAAACAGTGCAATAAAAGATTAAGAATAAAACATTTTATATCATGTAAGAATACATAACGTTGTTTAGTAATTCTGTTTTAGATTAAGAGTAGATTTAGGGGCCTAGTTATCAAGCCGTCAACCTCAAATACGCTGGAATTCCGCAGCGTATTTGTGGCGAGGCTGATTCGCCTTAGTTATCAAGCCCTAGATACCGGCAAAAGTAGAATATAGTGACGTAAGCTTCGATCCGCCGGACTCAGTCCGACACAGATCGATTCTTACGTCACTCCAGATGTTCCGCACACAAGTGCGGCACAATCTCACTACTTTTGCTAGTTATCAAAAAACTAGCAGGTACGATCGGCACTTTTCCGGCCCAGCGTACCTGGTTTTCAATCCGCCGCCATGGAGGCGGCAGATCCCATAGGAATCAATGGGAGTCTGACCATAGTGAAAGTTTATGTTCGCTGCTGCCCGACATCCCATTGATTTCTATGGGAGCTGTCTACACCGGCGCAACTAAATAAATGTATTACCCCCTAAACCGCCGCACCCGGAGCCCACCGCAAGCTATAATAAATATGTTACCCCCTAAACCGCCGCTCCCGGAGCCCACCGCCACTCTATTAAATTGATTAACCCCTAAACCGCCGTTCCCGGAGCCCACCGCAAGCTATAATAAATATGTTAACCCCTAAACCGCCACTCCCGGTCCCCGCTGCAACTATAATATATGTATTAACCCCTAAACCGCCATTCCCAGACCCCGCCGCCACCTATATGATACCTATTTACCCCTATCCTGCCCCCCTATACCGCCGCCCTCTATAATAAAGTTATTAACCCCTATCCTGCCGATCCCGGACCTCGCCGCAACTAAATAAATAGTTTAACCCCTAAACCGCCACTCCCGGACCCCGCCGCAACCTATATTAAACTTATTAACCTCTAATCTGCCCCCCCTACACCGTTGCCACCTATAATAAGTTTATTAACCCCTATCCTGCCCCCCCTACACCGTCGCCACTGTAATAAAATTATTAACCCCTAAACCTAAGTCTAACACTAACCCTAAAACCCCCCTAACTTAAATATTAATTAAATAAATCTAAATAATATTTCTCTTATTAAATAAATTAATCCTATTTAAAACTAAATACTTACCTTTAAAATAAGCCCTAATATAGCTACAATATAAATAATAATTATATTGTAGCTATCTTAGGATTTATTTTTATTTTACAGGCATTTTTCAATTTATTTTAACTAGGTACAATAGCTATTAAATAGTTAATAACTATTTAATAGCTACCTAGTTAAAATAAAGAGAAATTTATCTGTAAAATAAAAACTAACCTATGTTACAATTACACCTAACACTACACTATCATTAACTAAATTATTCCTATTTAAAACTAAATACTTACCTGTAAAATAAACCATAAGAGAGCTGCAATGTAATTAATAATTACATTGTAGCTATTTTAGGATTTATATTTATTTTACAGGTAACTTGGTATTTATTTTAGCTAGTTAGAATAGTTATTAACTACCTAGCTAAAAGAAATACAAAATTACCTGTAAAATAAATCCTAACCTAAGTTACAATTAAACCTAACACTACACTATCATTAAATTAATTAAATAAATTACCTACAAATAACTACAATTAAATACAATTAAATAAACTAACTAAAGTACAAAAATAAAAAAAGCTAAGTTACAAAAAATAAGTTACAACAACAACAAAAAATATTACAACAATTTTAAGCTACTTACACCTAATCTAAGTCCCCTAATAAAATAACAAAGCCCCCAAAATAAAAAAATGCCCTACCCTATTCTAAATTTAAAAATTCAAAGCTCTTTTACCTTACCAGCTCTTAAAAGGGCCTTTTGCGGGGCATGCCCCAAAGAATTCAGCTCTTTTGCCTGTAAAAGAAAAATACAACCCCCTCAACATTAAAACCCACCACCCACATACCCCTAATCTAACCCAAACCCCCCTTAAAAAAACTAACACTACCCCCCTGAAGATCATCCTACCTTGAGTCGTCTTCAGCCAGCCGACCATCGATGGAACCAAAGAGGAGATCCGGAGCGGCAGAAGTCATCATCCAAGGGGCGCTGAAGAAATCTTCCATCCGATGAAGTCATCATCCAGGCGGCGCTGAAGAATTCTTCCATCCGGGCGATGTCATCTTCCAAGCGGCGTCTTCAATCTTCATCCATCCGGAGCGGAGCCATCTTCAGACGAGTCGACGCGGAGCCATCCTCTTCTTCCCGATGACTACTGACGAATGGATATTCCTTTAAGGGACATCATCCAAGATGGCGTCCCTTCAATTCCGATTGGCTGATAGGATCCAATCAGCCAATCAGATTGAGCTCGCATTCTATTGGCTGTTCCGATCAGCCAACAGAATGCAAGCTCAATCTGATTGGCTGATTGGATCAGCCAATCGGATTGAACTTCAATCTGATTGGCTGATTCAATCAGCCAATCAGATTTTTCCTACCTTAATTCCGATTGGCTGATAGAATCCTATCAGCCAATCGGAATTGAAGGGACGCCATCTTGGATAGGTTAGGTTTTTTAAGGGGGGGTTGGGTTAGATTAGGGGTATGTGGGTGGTGGGTTTTAATGTTGGGGGGGGGTTGTATTTTTCTTTTACAGGCAAAAGAGCTGAATTCTTTGGGGCATGCCCCGCAAAAGGCCCTTTTAAAGGCTGGTAAGGTAAAAGAGCTTGGAACTTTTTTTAATTTAGAATAGGGTAGGGAATTTTTTTATTTTGGGGGGCTTTGTTATTTTATTAGGGGGCTTAGATTAGGTGTAAGTATCTTAAAATTGTTGTAATATGTTTTAAATGTTTGTAACTTTTTTTTTTTTTTGTAACTTAGCTTTTTTTATTTTTTGTACTTTTAGTTAGTTTATTTAATTTAATTGTAGTTATTTGTAGCTAATTTATTTAATTAATGTAATGATAGTGTAGTGTTAGGTTTAATTGTAACTTAGGTTAGGATTTATTTTACAAGTAATTTTGTATTTCTTTTAGCTAGGTAGTTATTAAATAGTTAATAACTATTTAATAACTATTCTAACTAGCTAAAATAAATACCAAGTTACCTGTAAAATAAGTAAAAATCCTAAAATAGCTACAATGTAATTATTAATTACATTGCAGCTATCTTAGGGTTTATTTTACAGGAAATTATTTAGTTTTAAATAGGAATAATTTAGTTAATGATAGTGTAGTGTTAGGTGTAATTGTAACTTAGGTTAGTTTTTATTTTACAGGTTAATTTCTCTTTATTTTAACTAGGTAGCTATTAAATAGTTAATAACTATTTAATAGCTATTGTACCTAGTTAAAATAAATTGAAAGATGTCTGTAAAATAAAAATAAATCCTAAAATAGCTACAATATAATTATTATTTATATTGTAGCTATATTAGGGTTTATTTTAAAGGTAAGTATTTAGTTTTAAATAGGATTAATTTATTTAATAAGAGAAATATTATTTAGATTTATTTAATTAATATTTAAGTTACAGGGGTTTTAGGGTTAGTGTTAGACTTAGGTTTAGGGGTTAATAATTTTATTACAGTGGCGGCGGTGTAGGGGGGGCAGGATAGGGGTTAATACATTTATTATAGGTGGCGACGGTGTAGGGGGGGCAGATTAGGGGTTAATAAGTTTAATATAGGTTGCGGCGGGGTCCGGGAGCGGCGGTTTAGGGTTTAAACTATTTATTTAGTTGCGGCGAGGTCCGGGATCAGCAGGATAGGGGTTAATAACTTTATTATAGAGGGCGGCTTTATAGGGGGGCAGGATAGGGGTTACTAGGTATAATGTAGGTGGCGGCGGGGTCTAGGAACGGCGGTTTAGGGATTAATAACTTTATTTAGTTGTGGGGGGCTCCGGTATAGGGGGTAGAACAGTGTAGTTAGTGTGAGTGCTTAGTGACAGGCTAGCAATAAAGCTGTCAAAAAGCCGAAGAGCAGAAAGATCGGATGAGTGATAACTCTCACAATCCGCTGCTCATCGCCCCGTACTTGGTGCGCGGCTTTTTGACAGCTTTATTGATAACTTAGGCGAAATTTTGCAGGTCCGCGGCGGCGATGGTAGGCGAGCTTCAGCGGGCGTATTGGACCGGCGAAGGCAGGAAAAGTAGACGCGTTGATAACTACCCCCCTTAGACTCAGTATACACAACCCAAAGATGGTGAGATCAAATCTATATGCCTTGACATTATAAATAAAAATGTGTCAGGGAAGGTAAGGAATATGAGGAGACTCTGTTGGATCCAGCTAACAGAAGTACTGATTTTGAATACCTTTCTAAAGTACCCTAATCTGATTATACATTGCTTTGAAATACATCTTGCATACAGAAAAAAAATGTGAGTGTGGTGAACATAAAAAGATTTATGCAGTTAAATACGGTATGCAAGCTAGTAGTTGGTCACAGATGTCAAATTTTCTAATCTCTGTGTTTTCCTTTTAGTGTTGTTATTTGTAATATAAAAGTTACAAATGATATGAACAAACTTTTTGTCAATCTCAACATTGATAACATCAAGGATAATCCTGGTATTTTCTTTTTAAGGTTTAAAATGAATGCTTTGATAAACAATTATATAAACACAGAGGAGACTACTGAGGTATTATTTTGATATATCCAGTACATACAGGTAAACAGTAGAGAATTTGTATTTTTGTATTTGTATGTTTGCTTGTGTGCTGCAGCTTAGCAATTAGGCTATTAGTGAAAAACTTTTGTTTGTGTATGTGATAATGTTACTTATTATTTTTGCACATGGAATAAAATGTGCAGAGCTCTCTTGAAAGGATAATCATTTAAATATATAGCACATAAATGAGACGTATTGATGAGAAAAAAATATATAAAACATACATTGCCTGGCCACTTTATGTGAACTTGTGCAAATAGTTAAAAAAATATATATATTTCCCGCAGTTCATTGAAGGTCAAAGGAATCATTTATCTGTTTTTTATTGATAAATCAATATTCTGCTACCGAATGATTTCTTATGGTTATATCTTTTTAAGGTGAATGTGCCATTTATTTAAAGGTATTTATGGGGTCATCTATTTTAGTAGCTATTTTTTCTGTGAAATGAACAGTTTTTTAATGAAAGTTTTGAAAGACGTTATTTTGTATAGTGCTCCCTGCCTAAGTGCACCTTATAAATGGAAAATAAAGTTTGTAAATTTCTATCATGCATATGAAAGAGCATAACTTCAATATTTTACGAAATATATTAGCATGGAAAAAGATAAAGTTAAAGCTCTTTATTAGGCACTCATTCGTTTTTGGATGAATAAAAAAAAATGGTGAGAGGCTACAAGCCTTGACCTGTAGGGTTGAATTCCCGCCACTAGGAGGTAGCAAAGAACCCCAAACAACAACAGATTTTAATCCCTCCCATCTCCCTGTTTTGCTCAGTTTTTGTTCTTTGCCTCCAGGAGGAAGGTGAAGATTAAAGGTGCTTTAGTTTCTACATTGATAGGGGTGCTCAGACCTATGTGAGACCCCTTACCCTCTGGTTTGCTGATTCCTGGATTATGTGGTAATGGAGAACTTTGCTATTGATGCAGCATTTCCTTATCGGATTTCAGCCATAAACCCCCTTGGGTGTTGCCGGGACTTGTCCCTTAGCCTCCTCCTGTGGGACCTTTGCTGTTACCTTCTCATCACTGGATGGACTCTCTACTGGATACAGCTCTTTATAATTGCTGGTAAGATCAGTGGAATGGGTAATTCCTCATGTAAATGCACTGCACTCACATAGCCCACAGGCTATTTGTAGGTACAATTTAATGTAAATCATAGCCGAAGGACTATATGTTGCCTCACACAATTATACAGTACACAAAGGGTTAATGTTTAAACCTTCATAAAGTATATGGGGTTTATTTTCCACTGACATATACAGAGGTTTTTGAGATTATGGACTGTCAGTTAATTTTATTAACACCTTGTCGACCTTTTTGAGTTTTTATTAGGATTATTTCATTTAGCATGCTATTATAATTTTATTTCTATTTATTATTTTAGTTGTTTGTCACATTTACAGCACTGTTACTAAGCTTTCAGCCCAGTTTTTACAGAGGGCGCTATTATGAGGAGTACTCACCTGTTTCTTTTTTTCTCTGTGATTAAACTGTTTGTAATGGCAAGTCTGTGCTACAACTGAGGGAATGTTCCCAGTCACTCAGTTTTCCCACCATTTGTTTTCCCTCCTGTTCCCTGTCTGTAGCTGTTTTTTTCATTACCTCAGCCTGCACCTATGTCACAGTCCTGAACTGCCATTCAGAGGAGGTAAATTTCCCTATTTGTAAAAAAGCTTCCGAGGCAAATCCCCTTGGGGTGTTTTTTTTAAATACATGGGGGTCCATAAATATATGTGTTACAGTGTATCTCTCATTCGCCATCCCTTTTGTCTTTTGTTCCTATAGATATATACTGTAGGTATAGATATGTATATTACATGAACAGTATCAGAGATATAGAAATAAATATTTAATAATAAAAATAACATTATTTTCTCTCACCTAGATTACGAGTTTTGCGTTATGGCTTTTAACGCTGAAAAAATTTCAATCTCAGCGTAAAAGCAATAACGCAGCTACTGCGAGTCGTGTCGGTATAGCTATACCGCAAGCATTTTAGCCTGTAACGCAACGTCCTTACCGCCCGGTGTGGCTAAAATGCTTGCGTTACAGCCTATACCCACACGATCCATAGCGCCATCTGAAACCAGTAGTTATGAGTTTTGCACCAAAAAAAGTTTCACAAAACTCATAACTAAAGTGTTACAATGTACACTAACACCCATAAACTACCTATGAACCTCTAAACCGCCACCCTCCCGCATCGCAAACACTATATTAAAGCTATTAACACCTAATCTGCAGCACACCAACATTGCGTCTATTAAATACATTTATTAACCCCTAATCTGCCGCTCCAAACATCACAGACACTAATAGAAATCATTAACCCCTATTCTGCCACTCGTCAACATCACCGCCACTATAATAAAGCTATTAACTCCTATTCAGCCACTCTCCAACATCGCCGCCACTAAATAAACCTATTAACCCGTAAACCTTCGGCCTCCCACATCTCTGCCACTAAATAAACCTATTAACCCCTAAACCTCCGGCCTCCCACATCTCCGCAACTAAATAAACCTAATAACCCCTAAACTGCCAGCCCCACACATCTCCGCAACTAAATAAACCTATTAACCTCTAAACCTCCGGCCTCGCACATCTCCGTAACTAAATAAACCTAGTAACCCCTAAACTACCGGCCCCCCACAATGCAAAACACTAAATTAAACTATTAACCCCTAAACCTAACACCACCCTAACTTTAAATTAAAATTGCAATATAACTTTATTTAAATAAATAAAAACTTACCTGTGAAATAAAAATAAACCTAACATTAAACTATAAATTAACATAACCTTACTATTCTAATAAAATAAAAAATACTACCAATTAAAAATACTAAATTACAAATTTACAAAAAACCTAACACTACGAAAAAAAATTAAAAATCTAAAATTACAAAAAATAATAAACACTAAATTACGAAAAATAAAAAACACTAAGCTTACAAAAAATAATAAATGAAATTATCAAACCTTAAAAAAATTACACCTAATCTAATAGCCCTTTAAAAATAAAAATGCCACCCCAAATAAAACACCCCCTAGCCTACAATAAACTACCAATAGCCCTTAAAAGGGCCTTTTGTAGGTCATTGCCCTAAGTTAAACAGCTCTTTTACTTGTAAAAAAAATACAAAGTCCCCCCCAACAATAAAACCCACCACCCAACCAACCCCCAAAATAAAAAAACCTAAGCTACACATTGCCCCTAAAGGGGCATTTGTATTGGCATTGCCCTTAAAAGGGCATTCAGCTATTTTTCATTGCCCTTAAAAGAGCATTTAACTCTTTTTTAAAAGCCCAAAGCCCTAATCTAAAAAAAAAAACTCCAAAGAAATAAAAATAAACTAACACTAACCCCAGAATATCTACTTGGTAGTGGGTGGTGGGTTTTACTGTTGGGGGGACTTTGTATTTTTTTTACAGGTAAAAGAGCTGTTTAACTTAGGCCAATGTCCTACAAAAGGCCCTTTTAAGGGCTATTGGTAGTTTATTGTAGGCTAGGGGGTGTTTTTATTTTGGGGGGGAGGCTTTTTTATTTTTATAGGGCTATTAGATTACATGTAATTGTTTTTATTTTTGATAATTTTGTTTATTATTTTGTAAGCTTAGTGTTTTTTACTTTTCATAATTTAGTGTTTATTATTTTTGCTATTTTAGATTTTTTTTATTTTTTCGTAGTGTTAGGTTTTTTAAATTTGTAATATTTTAGTATTTTAATTGGTAGAATTTTTTTATTTTATTAGAATAGTAAGGTTAGGTTAATTTATAGTTTGTTAGGTTTATTTTTATTTCACAGGTAAGTTTTTATTTATTTAAATATAGTTATATTGCAATTTTAATTTAAAGTTAGGAAGGTGTTTAGCGGTTAATAGTTTAATTTAGTGTTTTGCGTTGTAGGGGTCCGGCGGTTTAGGGGTTAATAGGTTTATTTAGTGGCGGAGATGTGGGGGGCTGGAGGTTTAGGGGCTAATAACTTTATTATAGTGTCAGCAATGTTGGGGAGCGGTGGAATAGGGGTTAATAACTTTATTATAGTGCTGGTGATGTTGGGGAGCGGCGAAGGGGGTTAATAACTTTTATTAATGTCGGTGATGTTGGGAGTGGCAGATTAGGGGCTAATAACTTTATTTAGGTGTCGGCGATGTAGGGGGCAGCAGATTAGGTGTGTTTAGACTTGGGGTTTATGTTAGGGTGTTAGGTTTAAATGTAACTTTTTTTTTCCCCATAGAAATCAATGGGGTTGCGTTACAGAGATTTTTGATTCCGCGATCGCAGGTGTTATTTTTTTTCTAACACTCTCCCCCATTGATGTCTATGGGGAAAAGCGTGTATGAGCACGTCAAAGCAGCCTTTGGCTTTTGTGCGGTATGGAGCTTAATGCCACCATATCGCATGCACAAGGAGACTTTTCAGTAACTCGTAATGGCAGCGCTATGGAGGGTGGAATAACTCTCATCTTTTTTGGTGTTAGTTTCGTACCCTGATAAGCGCAAAACTCGTAATCTAGGTGTCTGTGAAGAACATAGGCATGTAAAATATGCGTAACGTGCATCAGGGTTCATATCTTAGTACTAACACAGTCAGCTTATCACACATGAAGAATTGCTTTCTTCAATGCATGTTGCTGAAATATTAAATATTAAAAAATATGAATAAAAATTATTTAAAATTATTTAACGTACTGTAAAATATTCTAAATAATCCATAGAATATATAATGTGAAAGACAGAAAACTAATAGGGAAGACCCTCTTAGTTAACCCTACAGCGCTCCTAAGGGTTAGAGACACGTATATTGTAATTACAAATACTCCTATATACGTAATATACACCTATCTTTTCATATGAGCTGCCAATCTCAAAGATGTCGGAGGATTTTCCAATACCTCCCAAAAAAATAGGAGTACAAAAGAAATATAGAGATGGCGCTATAAAAATAGGGGATAAAATGAGAGAACAATGTATAGTAAAATATCAGTATATAACAGAAATTCTAACGATATACGCACAATTCAATGTTGGAACAATAAAAGGAAAGGGCTATAGTGAATATCAGTGTTAAACCATAACAACAAATAGCTATTAATATAGAAGGTAGTACATAGAACTGGGACCTGTTTACTGTCTATTAGAGTGCAGTCACTTATTATTTTCGCAACAATATAGATGTATTCTTCTTGTAATCCGGTATGTATCCCCCTAAGGGTATGCACTTACTTCAATGACCCTCAATCAAATGAGTAATATGAGCTGCCAATCTCAAAGATGTCGGAGGGGGACCAATCTTTTTTTATTTGAAGGTGTTGAGGGAACAGTGCTTGGAGGGGGACCAATATTTTTTTATTTGAAGGTGTTGAGGGAACAGTGCTTGGAAGTGTAGTAGCAGTGGGAGGGATTTGCAGTGTGTACAGTATCCCCTCGCCAAAGCAGCTTTGGTAATTACAGGGTGAGTGGGAACCTCCTGTCAGTGAAGGTAATGTGCATCACATGACTGTGTATCACATGACTGCAGGTCACAGTGAAGCTTCCCTCCATGCTGGTTTTCTTAACTTAAATACTGTTCGGAGATCACTTTTGGAAGTTCACTTCTACCAGGACACCAAGACAGGCACAAGCTCCAATCCAGAAAGAAAGTTTCTTCTGCCAGAGACTGCATATCCAAGAGGCAATACCTTTGCACAGCATTTCTGAATCATCCTTACCTCATTTGATTGAGGGTTATTGAAGTAAGTGCATACCCTTAGGGGGATACATACCGGATTACAAGAAGAATACATCTATATTGTTGTGAAAATAATAAGTGACTGCACTCTAATAGACAGTATACAGGTCCCAGTTCTATGTACTACCTTCTATATTAATAGCTATTTGTTGTTATGGTTTAACACTGATATTCACTATAGCCCTTTCCTTTTATTGTTCCAACATTGAATTGTGCGTATATCGTTAGAATTTCTGTTATATACTGATATTTTACTATACATTGTTCTCTCATTTTATCCCCTATTTTTATAGCGCCATCTCTATATTTCTTTTGTACTCCAATCCATAGAATATATCTACATTTTTACTGTATGTATAATATTTTTTTTTTTTTATATATATATATATATTATATTTAATTTTTTTTTTCACAAGCAGTTCCTATAGACTTACTTTTCTAAGGTTTTAACCATTACCTTTCTGCCATGTTTGCATAAATGCACAACTGGTGAAGTTCTCATTCAGAGTTTATGGCATTATACAGTTTTATTTTTACCATACATTCTCTACTGAGATTTGACAGTACTTCTGTCTGACAGTTGGAATTTGTCTGATGCTGACAAGATATTTTCTGAAGATCAGGAGACTATTTCTGATCAGAGTGGTTAAATATTTATGATTTAAGGTGGCCCATACCAATTGAGGGCCAGATTTATTAAAAGTGATATGTGCGCTACACTGTGTAATACCAGCGCACACTAATGTGCACTGGTATTACACAGCGGAGCGCAAATATTACTGAATATTGTCAGCAATGCGATATTCATGTGTTAATATGTGTATATACACATAAGAACATATACATATATATGTATATAAGCATATACATATATATGTACAGGGAACATACAGTTTCCATAGACTTTTCAGTGCTGTCAACTTTACCCCAAAAATACTGTCTAGTGCAGTTATTTTATTACAAAATAAAGATGCTGCTATCTTTATTTTTTAATAAAATACACTTATTTTAGAGGCATTTCAGGCACATTTATAAAATTAACCACAGATCTGATCTCTGGTTAATTTTATAAGTGCTAATTGCTACCGCAAGCTTGTGGGAGCAATAACCAGCCTCTTGTAATGGCTGGGTAATTACTGCACACCCACAAATGGGAAAAGTCACCTGTTTGCGGCCGCACGATAATTTAGCGCTCCACTTATAATCTAGCCTTAGTTGTTATTTTTTTTATGAGATCTTATTTTCTATTTTTACACTTGCTAAGTTTTCTTCTATTACTTTAGAAGATGGTTCTTCTTTTAGGAATCTAATGGACTCAATTTAAAACTTCCCCTAAGAAACTTTTATGCAGATAGGTTCTGCAAACCAGCGATTAAAGTAGCACATATAACTAGTGCTATGGCCTCGGACTGTGACTGCTTCTTTGACTTTGTTGTGGATCAATCTTCCAGGACCTTCAAGGTAGAATCCATATGTACAATCTTACTTAACTCTATTGGGGTCAGTTCTAGTTCTCTTTAGATTTTAAGGATGTCTACCTTCATATCCTTTTTTGCTAGGAAATGTATTAGTTCCAGAGATTTGATTTTCAAGACCAATATTATCAGTTTGTTGCCTGTCTTTTTGGATTGGCATCTGTCTTCCACATAGTCTCAGGTTTGGGCTCCTTGTTAGCTATTATCAGGACTCTAGGAATATTTGTAGCTCCGAACCTAGATGATATACTTTTTCAAGCTCCATCTTTTAGTATGGCGTTTTCTAATTTTCAGTGCCTACTATCTTTCCTGTATGGTCATTACTGTAAGATAAATGTATCAAAGAGTTCTTTGTCCTCTAGCACCAAAGTTTTCTTAGAGTTTACATAGACTCTGTTTCTATGTGTTTGTCCATATCAGTCTTGCGCAGATTAAAGCCTCAGAAAGCATGTACTGAATTTCAGCTCACTGTATCTGCCATATTAGCTTGGTGGTAGCAGCTTCGGACTTTGTTATTTAGCTTGTTTTCACTTGCACCCTCTTCAGGCTATCAATGCTAGAGCACTAGATGAATATTTATTTAACAGATTGCTCTAGATTAATCGGTAACTCAAGTTCTATCCTGGTCAATTACCAATCGGTACTTGGCCCTTGATTTCCCTTCTTCATCTGTCATGGGTTTTTGTGTCAACAGATATCTGTTTTTTATGATGGGTAACAGTTTGAGGAGCTTGGAGAGCTCAAGGAGTTTGGTATCCTCAGAAGGAGAGGTTTCCTATATATATCTTGGATCTTCATGTGATTTTCAAAGCTCTCCAGTCATGGCATTTCTTGAATAAACATGAGATATATTCAGTTTCAGTCTGTCAATCTAACGGTGGTGACATACATCAACCTTCAAGTAGGATTTTAAAGTAATTTCCAATGAAAGAAGTGTCTTACGGCTAGATTTGGAGTTTTGTCGGTAACGACCCGAAAAACTAACGCCGGCTTTTTTCTGGCCACACCATAAAAATAACTCTGGTATTAAGAGACCACATAAAGGCTGCGTTAGGCTCCAAAAAAGGAGCGTAGAGCATTTTTAACGCAGCTTCAACTCTCGATACCAGAGTTGCTTACGGACGCGGCCAGCCTCAAAAACGTGCTCGTGCACGATTCCCCCATAGGAAACAATGGGGCTGTTGGAGCTGAAAAAAAAACAAACACCTGCAAAAAAGCCGCGTTCATCTCCTAACGCAGCCCCATTGTTTGCTATGCGGTAACCCTTCCTACGTCTGCACTTAACACTCTAACATGTACCCCGAGTCTAAACACCCCTAACCTTACACTTATTAACCCCTAATCTGCCGCCCCCGCTATCGCTGACCCCTGCATGTTATTATTAACCCCTAATCTGCCGCTCTGTAAACCTCCGCTACTTACATTATCCTTATGTACCCCTAATCTGCTGCCCTTACATCGCCGACCCCTATATTATATTTATTAACCCCTAATCTGCCCCCCACAACGTCGCCTCCACCTGCCTACACTTATTAACCCCTAATCTGCCGACCGGACCTGAGCGCTACTATAATAAAGTTATTAACCCCTAATCCGCCTCACTAACCCTATCATAAATAGTATTAACCCCTAATCTGCCCTCCCTAACATCGCCGACACCTAACTTCAAACATTAACCCCTAATCTGCCGACTGGAGCTCACCGCTATTCTAATAAATGTATTAACCCCTAAAGCTAAGTCTAACCCTAACACTAACACCCCCCTAAGTTAAATATAATTTAAATCTAACGAAATTAATTAACTCTTATTAAATAAATTATTCCTATTTAAAGCTAAATACTTACCTGTAAAATAAATCCTAATATAGCTACAATATAAATTATAATTATATTATAGCTATTTTAGGATTTATATTTATTTTACAGGTAACTTTGTATTTATTTTAACCAGGTACAATAGCTATTAAATAGTTAAGAACTATTTAATAGCTAAAATAGTTAAAATAATTACAAATTGACCTGTAAAAGAAATCCTAACCTAAGTTACAATTAAACCTAACACTACACTATCAATAAATTAATTAAATACAATTGCTACAAATAAATACAATTAAATAAACTAGCTAAAGTACAAAAAATAAAAAAGAACTAAGTTACAAAAAATAAAAAAATATTTACAAACATAAGAAAAATATTAGTTCAAAGCTCTTTTACCTTACCAGCCCTGAACAGGGCCCTTTGCGGGGCATGCCCCAAGAAATACAGCTCTTTTGCCTGTAAAAAAAAAATACAATACCCAAGCCCCCCAACATTACAACCCACCACCCACATACCCCTAATCTAACCCAAACCCCCCTTAAATAAACCTAACACTAAGCCCCTGAAGATCATCCTACCTTGTCTTCACCTCACCGGTTATCACACCGATCCGTCCAGAAGAGCTCCTCCGATGTCCTGATCCAAGCCCAAGCGGGGGGCTGAAGAGGTCCATGATCCGGCTGAAGTCTTCATCCAAGCGGGGCAGAAGAGGTCTTCCATCAGATTGAAGTCTTCATCCAAGCGGCATCCATCCGGAGCGAAGCGGCAGCATCCTGAAGACCTCCACCGCGGAACATCCATCCTGGCCGACGACTGAACGACGAATGACGGTTCCTTTAAATGACGTCATCCAAGATGGCGTCCCTCGAATTCCGATTGGCTGATAGGATTCTATCAGCCAATCGGAATTAAGGTAGGAATATTCTGATTGGCTGATGGAATCAGCCAATCAGAATCAAGTTCAATCCGATTGGCTGATCCAATCAGCCAATCAGATTGAGCTTGCATTCTATTGGCTGATCGGAACAGCCAATAGAATGCGAGCTCAATCTGATTGGCTGATCGGATCAGCCAATCGGATTGAACTTGATTCTGATTGGCTGATTGAGCTGAAAACAATGGAGCAGTTTGAGCTGAAAAAAAACCTAACACCTGCAAAAAAGCAGCGTTCAGCTCCTAACGCAGCCCCATTGTTTTCTATGAGGAAACACTTCCTACGTCTGCACCTAACACTCTAACATGTACAACATACATTATAGTTATGTACCCCTAATCTGCTGCCCCTAACACCGCCGACCCCTATATTATATTTATTAACCCCTAATCTGCCCCCCACAATGTTGCCGCCAGCTACCTACAATAATTAACCCCTAATCTGCCGATCGGAGCTCACCGCTACTATAATAAATGTATTAACCCCTAAAGCTAAGTCTAGCCCTAACACTAACACCCCCCTAAGTTAAATATAATTTTTATCTAACGAAATAAATTAACTCTTATTAAATAAATTATTTCTATTTAAAGCTAAATACTTACCTGTAAAATAAACCCTAATATAGCTACAATATAACAAATAATTATATTGTAGCTATTTTAGGATTTATATTTATTTTACAGGCAACTTTGTATTTATTTTAACTAGGTACAATAGCTATTAAATAGTTAATAACTATTTAATAGCTACCTAGTTAAAATAATTACAAAATTACCTGTAAAATAAATCCTAACCTAAGTTACAATTAAACCTAACACTACACTATCAATAATTAATTAAATAAACTACCTACAATTACCTACAATTAAACCTAACACTACACTATCAATACATTAATTAAATAAAATACCTACAAATAACTACAATTAAATAAACTAACTAAAGTACAAAAAATAAAAAAAGCTAAGTTACAAAAAATAAAAAAATATTTACAAACATTAGAAAAATATTACAACAATTTTAAACTAATTACACCTACCCCTAATCTAACCCAAACCCCCCTTAAATAAACCTAACACTAAGCCCCTGAAGATCTTCCTACCTTATCTTCACCATGCCAGGTTCACCGATCCGTCCTCGGAAGTCTTGATCCAAGCCTCGGAAGTGTTGATCCAAGCCCAAGCGGGGGCTGAAGAGTGACGTCCATCCTCTGGCTGAAGTCTTCATCCAAGCGGGCAGAAGAGGACATCCGGACCAGCAAACATCTTCTTCCAAGCCGCATCTTCTATGTTCTTCAATCCGATGACGACCGGCTGATCTTCAAGACCTCCAGCGCGGATCCATCCATCTTCACCGACGACTTCCCAATGAATGACGGTTCCTTTAAGGGACGTCATCCAAGATGGCGTCCCTCGAATTCCGATTGGCTGATAGGATTCTATCAGCCAATCGGAATTAAGGTAGGAAAATTCTGATTGGCTGATGGAATCAGCCAATCAGAATCAAGTTCAATCCGATTGGCTGATCCAATCAGCCAATCAGATTGAGCTTGCATTCTATTGGCTGTTCCTTCTGAGGCTTGGATCAAGACTTCCGAGGACGGATCGATGAACCTGGCATGGTGAAGATAAGGTAGGAAGATCTTCAGGGGCTTAGTGTTAGGTTTATTTAAGGGGGTTTGGGTTAGATTAGGGGTATGTGGGTTGTAATGTTGGGGGGGGGGGTATTGTATGTTTTTTTTTACAGGCAAAAGAGCTGAATTCTTTGGGGCATGCCCCGCAAATGGCCCTTTTCAGGTAAAAGAGCTTTGAACTTTTTTAATTTAGAATAGGGTAGGGCATTTTTTTATTTTGGGGGTCTTTGTTATTTTATTAGGGGGCTTAGAGTAGGTGTAATTAGTTTAAAATTGTTGTAATATTTTTCTAATGTTTGTAAATATTTTTTAATTTTTTGTAACTTAGCTTTTTTTATTTTTTGTACTTTAGTTAGTTTATTTAATCGTAGTTATTTGTAGGTATTTTATTTAATTAATTTATTGATAGTGTAGTGTTAGGTTTAATTGTAGGTAATTGTAGGTAGTTTATTTAATTAATTTATTGATAGTGTAGTGTTAGGTTTAATTGTAACTTAGGTTAGGATTTATTTTACAGGTAATTTTGTAATTATTTTAACTAGGTAACTATTAAATAGTTATTAACTATTTAATAGCTATTGTACCTGGTTAAAATAAATACAAAGTTGCCTGTAAAATAAATATAAATCCTAAAATAGCTACAAAATAATTATAATTTATATTGTAGCTATATTAGGGTTTATTTTACAGGTAAGTATTTAGCTTTAAATAGGAATAATTTATATAATAAGAAGTAATTTATTTCGTTAGATTTAAATTATATTTAACTTAGGGGGGTGTTAGTGTTAGGGTTAGACGTCGCAGACAACTAAATTATACTTATTAACCCCTAATCTCCCACCCCCAATGTCGCCGCAACCTAACTACACTTATTAACCCCTAATCTGCCACTCCAGACATTGCAGCCACTATAATAAACATATTAACCCCTAAACCACCGCACTCCCGCCTCGCAAACACTAGTTAAATATTATTAACCCCTAATCTGCCGCCCCTAACATCGCCGCCACCTACCTACATTTATTAAACCCTAATCTGCCGCCCCCAACATCGCTGCCACTATACTAAATTTATTAACCCCTAAACCTAAGTCTAACCCTAACACCCCCTAACTTAAATATAATTAAAATAAATCTAAATAAAAATTGCTATCATTACTTAAATAATTCCTATTTAAAACTAAATACTTACCTGTAAAATAAACCCTAAGATAGCTACAATATAACTAATAGTTACATTGTATCTATCTTAGGTTTTATTTTTATTCCACAGGCAAGTTTGAATTTATTTTAACTAGATATAATAGTTACTAAATAGTTATTGACTATTTACTAGCTACCTAGTTAAAATAAATACAAAGTTACCTGTAAAATAAAACCTAACCTGAGTTACACTAACACCTAACATTACACTACAATTAAATAAATTAAATTAATTAAATACAATTACCAAAATTACAAAAAAAAAAAAATACTAAATTACACAAAATAAAAAAACAAATTATCAGATATTTAAACTAATTACACCTAATCTAATAGCCCTATCAAAATAAAAAAGCCCCCCCCAAATATAAAAAAACACCTACAGGCCCATTTATCAAGCTCCTTATGGAGCTTGAAGGGCCGTGTTTCTGGCGAGTCTTCAGACTCGCCAGAAACACAAGTTATGACCGCTGCTTCATAACCCTGTCCGCCTGCTCTGAGCAGGCAGACAAGAATCGCCGGAAATCAACCCGATCGTATACGATCAGGATGATTGACACCCCCCTGCTGGCGGCCGATTGGCCGCGAGTCAGCAGGGGGCGGCGTTGCACCAGCAGCTCTTGTGAGCTGCTGGTGCAATGTTAAATGCAGAGAGCGTATTGCTCTCCGCATTTAGCGAGGTCTTGCGGACGATAAATGGGCCCTTTGATAAATGGGCCCCCTAGCCTAAACTAAACTACCAATAGCCCTTAAAAGGCATTGCCCCAAAAAAATCAGCGCTTTTACCTATAAAAAAAATACAACCCCCCCAACAGTAAAACCCACCACCCACACAACCAACCCCCCAAATAAAATCCTTTCTAAAAAACCTAAGCTCCCCATTGCCCTGAAAAGAGCTTTTGTCTCTATTGCTGCCCAAACCCTAATCTAAAACTAAAACCCACCCAATAAACCCTTAAAAATGTGGCAGCGACGTTGGGGACGGCAGATTAGGGGTTAATAAATGTAGGTAGGTGGCGGCGATGTTAGGGGCGGCAGATTAGGGGTTAATAATATTTAACTAGTGTTTGTGATGCAGGAGTGCGGCGGATTAGGGGTTAATATGTTTATTATAGTGGCGGTGATATCCGGAGCGGCAGATTAGGGGTTAATAATTTTATTATAGTGTTTGCGATGTGGGAGGGCCTCGGTTTAGGGGCTAATAGGTAGTTTATGGGTGTTAGTGTACTTTTTAGCACTTTAGTTATGATTTTTATGCTACAGCTTTGTAGCATAAAACTCATAACTACTGACTTTAGATTGCGTTACGAATCTTGCGGGATAGGCTGTACCGCTCACTTTTTGGCCTCCCAGAAAAAGCTTGTAATATCGGCGCTATGAAAGTCCCATTGAAAAAAGACTTTACGCAAATTGCGTTAAGGCCAAAAAAGTGTCCGGGACAGCTGTATCTACAAGACTCGTAATAGCAACGGTAGTGAAAAAGCAGCGTTATAACCCATAACGTTGCTTTTTTGCTTATAACACAAAACTTGTAATCTAGCCTTATGTTAGCAGACAAGAAAGATATAGATTCAACTTTCAAAATTAATAAAATTATTTAAAAACATTGGCACATCCTTAAAGAGAATGAACTATTGAAAGAGGCCATTCCAGAAAGAGCCATAATCATCTTATAGGAAAGATGATAATTTAAAAAAAGATCTTCCCCTCATTAATAAAAGGGGTAAACCCAAGAATACCGTATAGAATAGACAATATTAAAGGCTTCCACTCTTGTGGGAAATGTAAAGCATGTAACCATAATAAGGCCCTATGATCGAAAGTGCTTTAAGACAGGGAAATGTTCTAAGGGATCCGTTGCTATGAGGAGCGAGCCTGTCGAAATATTCCAAGCTCCCGACATAGCGCATCACCTAGCAGAGTTTACTATTCATGCCATTGGTCGGCTATAGATAGCACCAAGCATCGCCGCCCATATTAGCGATATATAGTAAAGGATCCCTGGAAATATAACTGCCATGTGCCTAACCACTAATCCTAATACCCCTAAACTGAAGTTCCCACAATCGCAAACGAACGCTATACTAATAAATATCTAAACCACCACTAGCCCACCGCAAGTACGATCCTATTAACCCCTAAACCTCCACATACGCACCGCAAGTACTATCCTTAGAACCCCTAAACCGCCACATACCCACTGCAAGTACTATTCTTAGAACCCGTAAACGGCCACATAACCACCGCAAGTACTATCCTATTAACCCCTATACCGCCACTAGCCCACTGCAAGTACCCTACACTATTAATTCTTAACCGACACAACCCCCAATGCAAGCTAACCCTACTCTACCTAACCCTCCTCTGAATGAAACCCATTAAGTTACTTAAAAAAAATCTGAAGTAAAAAGTTCCTGAAATGATGTTGGTGTTTGTTGTATATGATTAAACACACTGCACATATATAACCCGTAAGGTGATACTGATAGATATACACTCACCCGAAAGTTAGGACCAAGTAGTGTGCTGATGTATTTCCATCCATCAGAAAGTAATATCTCTGAGGTGAGTTGTTCGGTGTCAGACGCTGCTCACTGCTCCATGCTGTTCCGACATTCTCTGGATCCCCTCTGACAGTGGTGCGTGTATGAACATGCCCCCACCAGTCTGAGGCCCAATCAATGGTGTAAGTCGATGTCTAACTTTCAGGAGCTAATCCGATTTCATTTATAGCTGACTTGGTCACTGAATGGGGTGTATTCTCAAAGTATCTTGAAAACCTGGGTAAGTAAAGGCAGTGTCCGGGTGTATCAATTCTCGGATACAAAGCTGGTTAGGATCCGGTGTTAAAAGGGAACTCCCCGTAGTCCCCTAAAGATATGCCAACCATGGATAAAAAGAGAAAAGAGTCCAGAATCCAATCCAAGTAATAAATAAAATATAAACTTTTATTAATCCATATGGTTAAAATCAGTATGTGTAAGACAAGAGGAATGGTCTTACACGTTTCGGCACCGAGCCGTAATCATAGACCTAACATGATGTTATGTATAGCCTCTTTAAAAAGCACCAACTAGATTGCTATTGGTCAAACAATTAACAATGTTTAAAGTTATACAAAACTCCTAAATACACAGTAAATGGTATGACAAAGATAAATAGGGATTAGAATACTGAACAGAATAAATGACTGGCTGATAATCGCCACATGATTATCATTTTGGAAAATATTTTAAAGGATGTAAGATGCCCTTATGCAAAGCTTACAGGGAACATATTTAAATATACAGATTTCACTTTAATTCAAGACAAAGTTAGTTGTTATTATTGAAAATTGGAACCAATAAATTTAGTAAAAGACCTTTATATGGTGCCACAATAAGATATAATAAGGCACTATTTGAAATATATTAATACCAATATTCCACTAGGCTACCTAATGTATATAAATAAATGAAGCAATATCACAGTTAAAACCAGTGCAGATATACATATTAAAGATTAAATATAGTTAATCTCAGTAAACATAAATGCAGGGAAAGGGAAAGCACAGAAACTGTAACCCCAAATCTCCTACACTTGGTGCTTGAATTAAATAAATACATTGGTGTCCTATCTTGACTATAAGGACATTAGTATCTATTCCCAAAAATTGATAATATTATACTCAGAGTTAAACCCATTAGGTACCAATGTGGCTAGTTTAAAAATCCAAAAGATTTCCTGTTTGGAAAGAAGCTTGTTCCTATTTCCATCTCTGGTGGGATATTTAATGTGCTCAATGGCTCACCATCTGAATGTATGGTTGTTCTGTTTATGGACATCTAAAAAATGTCTCAATAGTTCTGAGCATCTTTTTTCATTTGTAATGTAGCCTAAATGTTCCCTAATGTGTGTACGTACATCTTTATTTGTCATCCCTACATATTGTAGGCGATGTTCTGTACATTCAATAAAATAGATAAAATAAGACGAAGAACAACTTATGCAACCTTGGGTTTCGAATATTTGTCCTGTAACACATGAATAAAATTCCTTGCCTGTTATAAGATATTCACAAGACTTACAACATGAGCTACCACATCTGTAGCTCCCATTAGTACTGAGCCATGAACTATCATTTTTAACTGTATTTAAGTGACTAGGAGCCAACAGATTACCAAGTGTTAGATTTCTTGAAAAGACACACTTACAGCCATTTTCTATAACTTTCTTCAGTTTCTTATCACCATATAAAATAGGGAAATATTTCTTAATGATCTTACAGATTTCAGAGTATTCAGAAGAATATTTGGTTATAAAAAGTGGTTGTTCGGTACTCTGTTTTTTGGCTTTGTTTGTAATGTATTTTCCCTAGCAACAGAATTTACTTCGTTGGAGATTTTGTTAACCATATTGGTATCATAACCTCTATAATTGAAGCGTCTTTTGAGTTCTGTGCTCTTTTTTTTATAATCAAGGGTGTCTGAGCAGATTCTCTTGGTTCGTAAAAACTGGCTTTTAACTATGCCCTTAAACACATGTTTAGGATGTGCGCTATTTGCATGAGGAAGGGCATTCCCTGATATCTTTTTGCGATATAAATTGGTGTTAATCTTTTTCAATTCTGGGTTACCTGTCAAAGTTAGGTCAAGGAAACAAATACTTAACTTATTCCATTCATATGTAAAATTGACTCTGGTATCTTGTGCATTTAAGTAGATGACAAATTTGTCCGCATTTACTTTATCTGAATCCCACATGAGGAGGAGATCATCAATGAAGTGGTGGAAAAACATAATATGTCCTTTGAAAGGGTTTACATCAGAATAGATAAAGGAACACTCAAGCCAACCCATAAATATGTTAGAATATGATGGGGCAAATTTTGCCCCCATCGCAGTTCCCTTTAGCTGCAAATAATATGTGCCCTCAAAATGGAAATAATTATGTTCAAGCAAAAACCTTGTAACTTGAAGAATATAACGCTTCTCTGACATCTCCAGATCATAATCAAATTCAAGATAATACTCAATGGCTTGCAGCCCTTTATGATGTGGTATACTAGAGTATAAAGAAGCCACATCAATGGTTAGCCAACTGAATCTTTCATGCCACTGAAAATCTCTTAAAAGACTCAAAATATGTGTAGTATCTCTTGTGTAGCTATACAATTTCAACACAATCTTTTGGAGTATGGAGTCTAGCCATTCTGAAAGAGGGCCAAATAAAGACCCAATCCCAGAAACTATTGGCCTTCCCTGAACACAATCTAGACTCTTGTGAACCTTTGATAGGTGATGGAATCTGGGTATTATAGGGTGTTCAACCAAAAGGAACTTGGCAGTATTTCTATAAATAATCCCCAAACATAATCCATCATCCACCAATGATCTAAGTTGATTGTAGAATATATTGCCTGGGTTTCTGTTAAGTACTCTATAGGTATCTATATCAATTAATTGATGGTGGGCCTCATTTATGTAGTCACAACGATTCATGACTTCTACACTACCACCTTTGTATGACTGGCATATAACTATAGTGTTATTACTTGTTAGTGTCTTAACAGCCTGGTTCTCTTTCTTAGTGAGATTAGGTTCAGAGTTAGTAGTCCTATAGTATAAACTGGTAAGGTCCTCTATTACCCTTTTGTGATAGGTCTCAAGTGAGTTACCCCTACTCTGAATAGGGTAAAAATTAGATTGTGGCTTAAATTTAGGGAACTGTCTCCTGTTTTCTATTTCAAGAACATGAAGGGATTCTATTCCCAATTCCTCTAATGTTACTACATTGCATACTTCCTCAAAAGTCTGTTCATATGTAAGTTTGTGAGGACTGTTTGACATCTGATCTCCCTGAAAGACTAACGGCTAGATTTGGAGTTTGGCGGTAGATGGGGTGCGTTAGCTACGCGTGGTTTATGTCTAACGCACGGCATTGTTTAACGCCGGTATTTAGAGTTCCAAAAAAACCTTCTAACGATACTCCTAACGCGTGTATTTCACACGCGGAATCCTGCCCGCGTTAGACAGTCTCCCATAGAGATCAATGGAAATGCAAGCAAACACGCTTTTTTCATCTAACACTCGATCTCGCGAGAAGTACAGCTCGGTCATATGACGCATACCACATCATGCACAACAATAACACGCCACAAATGTCACAACAACAATCACTAAACAAAGCACATAAGCATTACACGTTCAGAAGCGGGGGGAATTTAATTTAAATAAAATACAGGGAATACGCATATACTTTAAGATGCGGAACACGGAAAATAACAACAAGGAAAAAAAAAAAAACATACACTAGCAAAATACTCGCATTCAATATTACTATATATTAGGACAAACATACATATACAACACTTCACTAATACCACACCATCGCAAATTAACATTTAAACATAATACTATTGGACAATGTTATAGAAAACGAGCACTATGACATCATCGCATTCTACTCATTCCAAAAATACTAACTCCAAATGAGCATGCACAAATTCACACACCTAATACACATTGCACAAATAATAAGTAAGAATAAAGCACACCTGAACACAATTTACAACGCAAACCGATACATCATTAAACATTTACACAGGGTATATAAGCACCACACAAGAATGGCTTCTCTCACTGTGTTGCTGGTGGGTTTTTGGAGATTGGAGCTTAGAGATTTTGTGCATTATTGTGAGTCAGTTAGTGGTAGTGGGAGTTAGAGAGTTAGTGGTAGTGGGAGTTAGAGAGTTAGTGGTAGTGTGAGTTAGAGAGTTAGTGGTATTGGGAGTTAACGAGGTAGTGGTAGTGTGAGTTAGAGAGTTAGTGGTAGTGTGAGTTAGAGAGTTAGTGCTAGTGTGAGTTAGAGAGTTAGTGCTAGTGTGAGTTAGAGAGTTAGTGGTAGTGTGAGTTAGAGAGTTAGTGGTAGTGTGAGTTAGTGAACGACAGTTGGTTTGGGTGAGTGTGCGAGTGCTTTTTCTGTACACTTAACACATTTACACGCAAACACATTCAATACATACATACACTTATCAATAACACTACATACACTCCATACCCCATATCCTCTCATACTACACTCCATAACCCATTCCCTGTACTCCCATTCCCTGTAATCCCATTTACTCTTATCCCATACCCCATCCCCATCCCATCCCCATCCCCTAGTTACATTTAGTTTACATATCCTCCTTTTAGTCTTATTCTTCATTTTGTTCATTTAAATACTCCTTACCCTCTTTTATTTATATCCCTTTCACACTTTCTGCACTTATTTTGGTCTTTTTAGTTCTTTATTTTGACCCCCTTTCATTTGATCACACTCACTTTTTGTTTGCTTAGTTGGGGTTTAGTTTAGGGAAGAGATGGAGGGCAGGCAGGGGAGAGGTAGAGGGGGGAGGAGAGGGAGGGGGAGAGGAACAGGACAGGAAGGGGGGCAGGAAGCGTGGGTGGAAGCGGTGGGTGGACCCAGCCACTTGGTTCAAGATGAACAAGTGGCTGGGCCCAGTGGCGGACAGAGTAGGGCTTCATAGTCAGGGAAACAGAGGGCATCGTCACAGGGGAAGGCCAAGGCAACTAGGGAGGCGAGGTTTTCGATGGAAGAGAAGGAGGCCCTCGTAGAAGCCTATATGGCCAGGTATAGGAGGCTGCAGCATCAGAAGACCACCCCGACTGAGAAGAGGAAGCTCTGGCATGAGATAAGGAATGCAGTCAATGCAGTGGGTGGCCGGAACAGAGATATGGACTCTATGGACTCTATTAAACATCGCTACCGGGACTGCAAGATGGATCTTAAGAAAAAGTTAAGCCGGGAGGCCCGACATGCCGCAGGAACCGGTGGCGGCCCTGCACTGGAAATCGATTACTGCCGATGGGAGGAAATGTTGCGTCCCAGCATCTCCGAGGTGGATATAGTCGGTATCGGAGGAATTGATACCGGGAACCTGCCATTCTCATCTGACGGTAAGCTCATTTAAGAATAAATTAACATACGAATGTATTTCAAGGGACACTATACGCAAACCTTTCCTTTCATGATTAAGGTAGAGAATACAATTTTAAACAACATTCCAATTTATTTATATTACCTAATTTGATTCATTCTTTAGATATACTTTAATGAAGAAATAGCCATGCACACGGTGAACCAATCACAGGAGGCAGCTATATTCAGCTACCAATCAGCAGCTTCTAAGCATATCGATATGCTTTTCAGCAAAGAATATCCAGAGAATGAAGCTAATTAGATAAGAAAAGTACATAAGAAAGTTGATTATAATTGTATGCTTCTAAATCATGAAAGATAAAACATTGGGTTTCATGTCCCTTTAAGGATCAGATTAATGCTATTACGTTGTTTACACGCATTCACAATTACTTTGCGGTTACATCAGTATCTAGGCTATGTTAGGTGTGCATTTAAACAGACTGAAAACAAACGCTAAAACATTCAGATTGACCAGAGATATCACAAACACGGTTTAGAAAATGCGGAAATCGTATTGATTGTTAGATTTCAAATTGGATTAATGAGGCTGCATTTGTAATTGTATCGTAAGCTAAGTAATTTAAAGCTTTATTTGGAAATATGCTAATATATACATTTATTTCTTTTTCTAATATACAGAGCCTGGGGAGGAGGCAGCACAGCAAATACAGGCTCCTCCTTTTCCCCGGGATGAGAGTGGTGGGGATTTATCTCCACCTCGGAGGGAAGAGGCCCCCCTTGACGAAGAGGCCCCCCTTGACGAAGAGGCCCCCCTTGACGAAGAGGCCCCGGAAGCAGAGGAAAAGGCCGCGGAAGCAGAGGCCCCTCAAGGACCAGCAGGCCGCCGTGCACCAGCAGGCCGCCGTGCACGGGCACCCCGCCGTGCACAACAAGAGGAAATAGCGGAGGTGCGGGTTCTACTAGACTACATTGACCAGATGCGTAACTCCCGGATACAAAATATAGAAGGCAGAACTAGAATTGTTGAAGGACAAAACAAAATCATTGAAGGCCAAACCCAAATCATACACCTCCTTACTCGAATACAAGAAGGCCAAAACAGAACCTTTAGACTCCAACAAGAGATGTTTAATTTCTTCCGGGAGGCGCATGCTGGTCTGCCTCCTGCTGGTCTGCCTCCTGGTCCGCCATCTGCTGGTCTGCCTCCTGCTCCTGGGCCTCCTGCTCCTAGGCCTCCTGCTCCTGGGCCGCCATCTGCTGGGCCTCCTGCTCCTGGGCCGCCATCTGCTGGGCCTCCTGCTCCTGGGCCGCCATCTGCTGGGCCTCCTGCTCCTGGGCCACCATCTGCTGGGCCTCCTGCTCCTGGGCCGCCATCTGCTGGGCCTCCTGCTCCTGGGCCGCCATCTGCTGGGCCTCCTGCTCCTGGGCCGCCATCTGCTGGGCCTCCTGCTCCTGGGCCGCCATCTGCTGGGCCTCCTGCTCCTGGGCCTCCTGCTGCTGGGCCTCCTGCTGCTGGGCCTCCTGCTGCCGGGCCATCTTCTCCTGCCGGGCCATCTTCTCCTGCCGGGCCATCTTCTCCTGCCGGCCCATCTTCTCCTGCCGGGCCATCTTCTCCTGCCGGCCCATCTCCTCCTCCTCACCTTGGTCGTCCCAGTACTCTTCCTTCCACTCTTCCCACAACATCTCCAATGAGAACTCGTCGGAGTCGGCAGTTGACCCTCCCAGAGCCTCAGCCCCGTGGGAAGAGGGGAAGGAAGAGGAAGTAAGTATTTGTTTTCATGTTTAATGTTTTTTTATTTAATGTGTAATGGATAGGTATGTGATGATGTGGTTTTCATACACTTGTGGACCACACTCTGTATATAATCTACTTCTATGGGACCGGGTCCATGGAGGCAGATTGTTTGCAGAGTGTGGGTTATAAGTGTGTGAAAACCACATCACATACCTATCCTTGTTCATGATATTGATTGGTTTCTGTGATGTGATGTCCAAACTGTTTCCCGAATCGCAAACAAAATTACCATTACAATTATCCATGATGGCATATTACTGTTTGAATGCCAATAACACAGCTTAAAGGGACAGTCAGAATTATTGATTACAAAGAAAACACTGTATTACGCATTATCAAGTTGGAAACAACAAAACATTGAGAAATACATGTGACTTATGTGCTTACCCTTGTATCTATGCCTATGAAAAATGACCACTTATTTGTTGTTCTGACATAACAACATTTTAGACATCAATGATCAATACATGGTAAATATGCTGTATGAGCTCAAGGTTTTAGATATACAAATGCTATCCAAATGCCCTCTAGTGGTCAAATTGCATAATGATTACATGCACTCTTCAAGCTCTAAGAAATGAGCACACGAACCTCATAGGTTTAGCTAGAAAATTAAAATAAACACAGACAAATGATTAATTGGTGAGAAACCTTTGATATCATTGATATTACAAAATTGACTTTTTTAATAATGCAAAACATTATTTGTTTTCTAAACTGTCCCTTTAACAAAATTACATATGCTAACATATAATATTTGCAGATTGTTGGTAAATCTACATGTACTTGTTCAAACAATAAATATTGAAAACAGATTTATATTGACGTGTTAAATAAAGTCTATTTTCTTAAAGAGACATTATTGTGTAAATTTTTTTTTAGAAAGACATTTGTTTTAACAATGAATATGGTTTAAAGTCCTTTTAGGAGTGGGGGGGAAAAATATGCTAACAATAATATATTTGGAGATTAACCAATGTGGAACTCATACATGATACAAAAATCAACATTTGCATTAAAGGGACAGTATACTATATTTTTAACAGAACTGCATGTAATAGACACTACTAGAAACAACAAGATTAACATATACTGATATCAAAATCAATATTAAAAAGCTTTAAACACTTTCTAAGAAAATCGGGTTATCTCTATTGAAAATATAGATGAACCCCCATTACAACCGTAAAACAAGACAATACCCCATCATTAACATATGAAAAGACCCTTTACACAAACAGGAGAAAGCTGGAGATGGTACTCACATGAAACTTTGAGGCTTGGCGAGGAGTCTGAAAATTACTTACATTTTATTTGAACAGAAGCAAAATGAGACGTGTATTTGGTAAACAATGGACTATATAACTAGAGACCAAATAAAATATTTTGTTTTTTAATGTGAGTGTCTAATGAACCTTTAATAAAATATACGACGAAATTACATTTAGAAGAAGTCGGCATCATATATTTAGCATATGATAAAGATAAATGCATATTGATTACTTTATTCTAACACAATAGCGCATATTTATGAATTAGATATCTTTAACATTAAACACAACAGTCATTTTTCATAACAAGGAACATATTGTTGACAAACATATTAAACAACATGGACTATAGAGATTTGCACTTGCCTCAAAATATCTTATGCATGAAAACATTTTGTTTTCGTTCGTTTATTCAACCAGACATCCAGCAAAAGAGAATGTGATGGTCTTTATCAGCTATGGGTCAACAATGTAACATGATGCAAACAATCCATATTCGCCATGTTTTTAAACTGGTCTTCTCATTCACAAACGTGTTTAACGTGCACAAACAAATATTGCGGGACTACGTAATACAATCAGACGTTTTTTTACCTTTGCATGTGACGTCTTAATTAACATGGCGCTTCCTTGATCACGTAAGAACGCAATCCAATAAAAGGCGCATTCTTGATCACGTAAGAACGCAAACCAAAAAAGACGCATCCTTGATCGCGTAAAAACGCCATCCAATAAAAGGTGCATCCTTGATCACGCAAAAACTTCAGTCAATACAAGGAATTATTGGACCGCCTGGCAGGTGACGTCTTAAGCAACATGGCGCATCCGAGTTCGCTGAAAAACCGCAGCCAATACAAAGACTCTGTTGACAGCTTGGCATATCAATAAGAAACGTATTTATATTTTAGTAACTAGTATGTGTCTAGATTGCTATCTAGGAATGTCACAAAATCATGAATCATCTTTTCGGACTTGACTGTCCCTTTAACTATAGCTATGGTGTATATCTTTAACATTTAAAAGATACACATGAGAAATACATATGCCATTGATGTTTTAAGATATGTTTAGATTGTTTTGGAATAACAATAATGACACATGTATTGATCAAACGTGTCATTTATTCAAGTTGAAATATGGTCAGCCTACCTATAGCCATATATGGGAGGAGAAGTATTTTTTTCAAATATTTGGAAAACATATTCCTCATCTAAAATATGCGCATTACACACAGAGATTGATTTGGTTACACTTTTACAATAAGGTAGAATTGAAAATGAAATACATGTGCTGTCAACATTACAATAAGATTGTTTATTAATAAGATTATATGTCCTTGTTCATGTAAAAAGGACAAAAACGCTTTAGAAATGGAAATCCATTCATTAACAATTGTGCTCACCATCACTTAAAGGGACATGATTTTTATTTTTAAAAAGAGGATACACAGAGACAATACTATTTCAATAAAATTAACACTTTACAGGGATTATATCATTGTATCAATCCTCAGATCATTTGTTAAAGGTGCATCAATTCATGCAGAGTTTATAAATACACACATGGATGTGAAATTTGAAATATACATATATATACACAAATAACAATCTATATATACATATATAAAAGAATTACTATGCTAATCATAATCATGCAATGATAAAGCTTTTAGAAAAATATATAAAGACAAATAATAAAATTACATTGGAGATGTTAATCTTAAAGTCATTTACAATTGTATTACATATATGATTCAGGAAACACCATTATTTTTGGTAGGTCCCTTTAAGGATCAACCAGATAAACTAGAGATTTCAATCAATGACATGAATAAGGAGAACAAAGAATCGTGCAATGACATGTCTTTTATTAGTTTGTCAGAAAACATCAACAACGTTTATAAATAATCTGGTAAAGATCAGGAAAATTTGAGCCATATGACAAGGTAACAGAGTGCATCACAGTCCATGAAGAGAGTTGCCAAGGGCCAGCATAGCCCCATTGGAGACATATGACAAGGTAACAGAGTGCATCACAGTCCATGAAGAGAGTTGCCAAGGGCCAGCATAGCCCCGTTGGAGACATATGACAAGGTAACAGAGTGCATCACAGTCCATGAAGAGAGTTGCCAAGGGCCAGCATAGCCCCATTGGAGACATATGACAAGGTAACAGAGTGCATCACAGTCCATGAAGAGAGTTGCCAAGGGCCAGCATAGCCCCATTGGAAACATATGACAAGGTAACAGAGTGCATCACAGTCCATGAAGAGAGTTGCCAAGGGCCAGCATAGCCCCATTGGAGCCATATGACAAGGTAACAGAGTGCATCACAGTCCATGAAGAGAGTTGCCAAGGGCCAGCATAGCCCCATTGGAGCCATATGATAAGGTAACAGAGTGCATCAAAGTCCATGAAGAGAGTTGCCAAGGGCCAGCATAGCCCCATTGGAGCCATATGACAAGGTAACAGAGTGCATCACAGTCCATGAAGAGAGTTGCCAAGGGCCAGCATAGCCCCATTGGAGACATATGACAAGGTAACAGAGTGCATCACAGTCCATGAAGAGAGTTGCCAAGGGCCAACATAGCCCCATTGGAAACATATGACAAGGTAACAGAGTGCATCACAGTCCATGAAGAGAGTTGCCAAGGGCCAGCATAGCCCCATTGGAGACATATGACAAGGTAACAGAGTGCATCACAGTCCATGAAGAGAGTTGCCAAGGGCCAGCATAGCCCCATTGGAGCCATATGACAAGGTAACAGAGTGCATCACAGTCCATGAAGAGAGTTGCCAAGGGCCAGCATAGCCCCATTGGAAACATATGACAAGGTAACAGAGTGCATCACAGTCCATGAAGAGATTTGGCAAGGGCCAGCATAGCCCCATTGGAAACATATGACAAGGTAACAGAGTGCATCACAGTCCATGAAGAGAGTTGCCAAGGGCCAGCATAGCCCCATTGGAGACATATGACAAGGTAACAGAGTGCATCACAGTCCATGAAGAGAGTTGCCAAGGGCCAGCATAGTCCCATTGGAGCCATATGACAAGGTAACAGAGTGCATCACAGTCCATGAAGAGAGTTGCCAAGGGCCAGCATAACCCCATTGGAGACATATGACAAGGTAACAGAGTGCATCACAGTCCATGAAGAGAGTTGCCAAGGGCCAGCATAGCCCCATTGGAGACATATGACAAGGTAAAAGAGTGCAACAGGCACAACAATAACCAGAAAAAAAGGCCAAATGGCAACCATAAAAAAAACATCAACATGTGGACGGAGGATTCTTATCTGCGCCCTTGGAGCATCTCCAGATCCTCCACTTACTGGTCATCCCCTTCATCGTCCTGTGCATGTCTAGCAACAGATTCAAGCATTGAGTTCCACCGCCTCATCTGACGTAGAGTCATATGCTGAACCTGTAGCTGGGCCTGCATGGTGTCGGCCATCCCTCTCAGGACAGCTGCGTTCCTCAACACGGCCTGCTCTACGCGTGCTAGACCTTCTAGCGTGAGCCATGTTGAGTCACTGTCAGGTCTCCTGTCAGTCATTTTATAGCCCTTCCCACTTTGTCTTTAAGAGTATCCTGTTTCCTGTAAACAGGTGCTTAGTATTGAAACTGCTTCCTAGCAGGTGTATGTGCAGTTGTTTCTTAGGATACAAACCTAACATAATCTCCTATCTCTAAGCCACTTGGACATCTGAACTAAGGATTAACACTCCTCTCTACTACTGCAGCATTTATTGTCCCTGCAGTTTCTGAAGCTACATTGGACCGCAACATATTTCACAGCACACCTTCCTATTACAAAATCTTGCGCTCCCTTCTTGCCACAACTCCACTGGCACTTAGTGGTTGTTTCCTGAGTACAAGTCAACTAACCAGAAGAAAACCAAAGCAATTACAATGAGGAAAATTGGATTGTAAAACCGGAACTTAGCCACACCCCCTTTTGTGACATCACTCTCTGTTCATTCAGCTTCAGTACAGCCTACTCTGATTCAGTGTGTCAGCAGCCTGTCAGAAAGTCTGAATAGGATTGTTTCCATCTCTACACTATCTGATACAAGGTAACACCTTGCCTGAACTAACTAACAGAGACTTTGTTTTCTATAACAACAGAGCCTTTGTGTTGTTACATTGTGCCCAGATTAAATTTAACCTTTAATAACTTTTCACTGATAGTTAATCTGTATTCATCCACATTGAATACAGAAACTCAGGTGGAACAAACTCATTTTATGCAACACTGCAATTGAGATCCAAAACTATATTCATAATTGTAACAGAGTAAACACAGAATATCACATAATACTAAGCCAAACAGTGAAATGGATCCAGCAGAGCTGCCTCAGTATGTTTATTCACTTTCTCAACGTGTGGATCAACTTAATCAAGGGTTAAGGGAAATTCAGCTAGAAAATCAAACTTTGCATAAAATAATAAAGGACTCAATACAACAAAAATCAGGTCATACTGAAACTATCCCAGAACCATTAGTATCTCAACCAGATATGTTTCATGGTGACAGGAAGCTCTATAGACAGTTTAAAAATGCTTGCAATTTGTTTTTTGATTTAAGAAATAAAACATATAATACTGATAAAATAAAGGTATTAACGATATCCTTTTTACGTGGAAAACCCAGGGCATGGGCCGACCAATTCTATGAAAATGATGATCCTATTTTAAGCTCTCTTGATGAATTCTATGAAGCAATGGATGATCTGTATCAGGATATCAACATCCAGAACACAGCTGAAACAAGAATGAGAGCATTAAAACAAGGAAAGAAAAATGCAGAAGAATACCTCACTGAATTTAAACATTACGCCACAGATTCACAGTGGAATTCAGTAGCGCTGAAAAATCAATTCAGGCTTGGGTTGTCTGATCCAATAAAAGACGAGCTAGCTCGCATTGAACCTCCCAAGACGCTAGAAGATTTAATGAAGTTAGTTGTGCAAATAGATAGGCGTCTCAGAGAGAGGAAGGCAGAACGTCAATCCTCAGAGTACACGCCGCGGCTACCTCAAATTCACTTTTCAGAGTCTCCTGATCCCCAAGCAATATCAAACAGTAATCCAGAAGCAATGGACATCGGGGGTTATTCGAGGACCCCTGACGTCAGAAGAGAGGAGTCGTCGGAGAGCACAACAATTATGTATGTACTGTGCTAACCCTAATCACAGTGTGAAGGATTGCCCACTACTTATCCGGACAAAGAGAAGTAAATTTACTTATATACATTCTGTTATGCCTAAAGCTCTAAAACCAACTTACTGTCATCTATCTCTGTTTTTACAGTGGGACCAAAACTGAACGAGGATTGATGCCATCATAGATTCAGGGGCTACAGAAAACTACATAGATAGTATTTTCACTGTAAATAATAAAATTCCACTAGTGGTTAAGCAAACTCCTGTTGTAATTAGAGTTATTGATGGTACTACAATATCCACAGGTCCTATAAAACACAGTACTATACCATTATTAGTTACAACTCACACTGGTCACACAGAGTATATTGTTTTCGATGTATTGCCTTCACCTTTGTTTCCCATTGTACTAGGCTTAGATTGGTTTCGGCTACACCAACCTGGCATAAACTGGAAAACTCTAGCTGTTGAACTAAACTCCACTTATTGTCAACAAACCTGTTACCCAAGGGATATACTAATACAAATTCCAGATCCTATTCCGACACTACCCCCTCAATATACTGATTTTCAGGACGTGTTCAGCAAAAAGATGGCAGAAACTTTACCACCTCATCGCAAGTACGATTGCCCAATTGAGTTAATACCAGGGTCATCCATACCGTTTGGACACCTATACCCACTCAGCCCACCAGAGTTGGCACATTTGAAAGAATATCTTGAAGAAAATCTGAGGAAAGGATTTATCAGACCGTCTACCTCACCCGCGGGAACGGGAATGTTCTTCGTAAGGAACAAGGACTCGTCTTTAAGACCTATCATAGACTATCGAGAACTCAATAAAAGAACAATCAAAAACAGGTATCCGCTACCTTTGATACCGGAACTCATAGAACGCCTACAAGATGCTAAAATATTCACAAAGCTCGATCTACGTGGCACATATAATTTAATCCGCATACGAGAAGGGGATGAGTGGCTGACGGCATTTAGAACCAGATACGGTTTATTCGAGTATCTGGTAATGCCGTTTGGTTTATGTAATGCGCCAGCCACTTTTCAGCATTTCATCAATGAAATATTCAGAGATCTACTTGATGTATGCATTGTCATTTATCTTGATGACATCCTTATGTATTCAGACACTATGGAGCAACATGTTAAAGATGTCAGGAAGGTTTTGACAAGACTTCGATCTCATCAATTATACGCTAAGCCAGAGAAGTGTTTGTTCCATACTAAGGAGGTGTCATTTCTTGGATACCATATCAGTCCAACTGGGATCCAAATGCAAGACAACAAAGTCCAGACAGTCTTAGAATGGAAAGAACCCGCTACTAAAAAAGAATTGCAACGTTTTTTGGGATTTGCAAACTATTACAGAAAATTTATAAAAAACTACTCCAAGATTGCAAGACCTCTCACACAACTTATCAGCTCGACTACTCCGTTCCGTTGGACACCTAGCGCTGCCGAAACATTTTCATACCTAAAACATTGTTTTACATCTGCACCTATATTACGTTTTCCAAATCCAAAGCTGCAGTATATCCTAGAAGTGGATTCATCTGACTTTGCAGTTGGTGCAGTACTCTCGCAAAGAGAAACGATAGATTCCCCCATTCATCCAGTCTCTTTTTATTCTAAGGTGATGACTGCTGCTGAGATGAATTACTCCATTGGAGACAAGGAGATTTTGGCAATAAGAAACTCCTTGGAACACTGGAGACACCTGCTTGAGGGGACTTCTACTCCAATACTCATATACACAGACCACAGAAATTTAGAGTTTCTTCAAAAAAACAAAACACTATCTGCAAGACAGGTTCGATGGAGCCTTTACTTCTCACGTTTTGATTTTCATATCATGTATCGACCAGCCAGTAAGAATGGCAAAGCCGATGCTTTGTCAAGAAAGGATACCAAACCAACACAAAGCACAAATCCATCTTTTATCATTCCAGCAGAACGTTTTATCCATTTGTCAACACAACAGGATTTCATAACATCTTTACGCAAAGCACTTACTGACGACAAAGATATTCCACATTCTTTGGTAACAAAGCATACCAATGGATTATATTATCATGGTGAACAACTTTATCTACCTGACATATTAGTTGAACCTATACTTAAAATGTACCATGATTCTCCCATCTCTGGTCATCTCGGAGTGAATAAAACTATAGCAATCATAGCAAGACAGTTTTAGTGGCCAGCTATGAGGAGGTCCATTACAGAATATGTAGACACCTGTCATGTATGTGTTACTACCAAACCAGAAAGACAGAAACCTTACGGACTCTTAATGCCTATCGCTCCATCTACCAAACCTTGGGAACATATTGGAATGGATTTTATTGTCGACTTACCTCCTTCTGGCAAACAGAACACCATTCTGGTAGTCATAGATCTCTTTATGAAGATGGGTCACTTTATACCCTTCCACAAATTACCTACATCTACAGAAACTGCAGATTTATTCATGAAACATGTTGTCAAATATCACGGGATCCCACGTAGAATCACCACTGATCGTGGAACTCAATTCACCTCTCAATTTTGGAGAAAATTGTGTGACAAACTCCAAATAGACCATAGATATTCCACTTCATTCCATCCTCAGACCAATGGGCACACTGAGAAACTTAATCAATGGCTTGAACAGTACATTCACTGCTATTGTTCTCAACATCAACAAGATTGGCTCCAACACATTCATCTAGCAGAATTCGCTTATAACAATAATACCAATTCTTCAAATAAATTATCTCCGTTCTTTGCGAATTATGGATATCATCCTCAAATACTATTGACTGATTCACTTCCATCACCTTCACCATTGGTCGATGAGTTCCATAATTCACTACTTGAAATATTCAAACAAATCCGACACAACATAATTGCTGCACAAGAGACCCAAAAACGATACTATGATCTGCGTAGAAGACCATCACCAAACTATCAGGTTGCAGATCTTGTTTGGTTATCCACCAAGAATTTAAAATTGCAAGTACCCAGTAAAAAACTTGGTAGTCTGTTTATTGGACCCTTTCCTATTGCCAAGGTCGTTATCCAGAATGCAGTCACTTTGACATTGCCTCCATCATCAAAACTTCATCCAACCTTTCATGTATCACTACTGAAACCGGCAAAACCAACTAGAGTATCTACCCCAAATGCTTCATCTACTTCAGTTCCTTCTGATTTGCTGGAGTATGAGGTTGAAAGTCTGGTGGATTCTAGGATTTCCAGGGGCGAACTCCAGTATCTGGTGCGCTGGAAGAACTACACCGAGGAAGATGACACCTGGGAACCCTCCTCTAATCTTTCCGCTCCTAAATTGGTGGCACAATTCCATAGGCGAAATCCGGATCGTCCCCGGCCTCAAGCTGTGGGACAGCTTGCTTAGGTGGGGGGTCATGTCAGGTCTCCTGTCAGTCATTTTATAGCCCTTCCCACTTTGTCTTTAAGAGTGTCCTGTTTCCTGTAAACAGGTGCTTAGTATTGAAACTGCTTCCTAGCAGGTGTATGTGCAGTTGTTTCTTAGGATACAAACCTAACATAATCTCCTATCTCTAAGCCACTTGGACATCTGAACTAAGGATTAAAACTCCTCTCTACTACTGCAGCATTTATTGCCCCTGCAGTTTCTGAAGCTACATTGGACCGCAACATATTTCACAGCACACCTTCCTATTACAAAATCTTGCGCTCCCTTCTTGCCACAACTCCACTGGCACTTAGTGGTTGTTTCCTGAGTACAAGTCAACTAACCAGAAGAAAACCAAAGCAATTACAAAGAGGAAAATTGGATTGTAAAACCGGAACTTAGCCACACCCCCTTTTGTGACATCACTCTCTGTTCATTCAGCTTCTGTACAGCCTACTCTGATTCAGTGTGTCAGCAGAAAGTCTGAATAGGATTGTTTCCATCTCTACACTATCTGATACAAGGTAACACCTTGCCTGAACTAACTAACAGAGACTTTGTTTTCTATAACAACAGAGCCTTTGTGTTGTTACATTGTGCCCAGATTAAATTTAACCTTTAATAACTTTTCACTGATAGTTAATCTGTATTCATCCACATTGAATACAGAAACTCAGGTGGAACAAACTCATTTTATGCAACACTGCAATTGAGATCCAAAACTATATTCATAATTGTAACAGAGTAAACACAGAATATCACATAATACTAAGCCAAACAGTGAAATGGATCCAGCAGAGCTGCCTCAGTATGTTTATTCACTTTCTCAACGTGTGGATCAACTTAATCAAGGGTTAAGGGAAATTCAGCTAGAAAATCAAACTTTGCATAAAATAATAAAGGACTCAATACAACAAAAATCAGGTCATACTGAAACTATCCCAGAACCATTAGTATCTCAACCAGATATGTTTCATGGTGACAGGAAGCTCTATAGACAGTTTAAAAATGCTTGCAATTTGTTTTTTGATTTAAGAAATAAAACATATAATACTGATAAAATAAAGGTATTAACGATATCCTTTTTTACGTGGAAAACCCAGGGCATGGGCCGACCAATTCTATGAAAATGATGATCCTATTTTAAGCTCTCTTGATGAATTCTATGAAGCAATGGATGATCTGTATCAGGATATCAACATCCAGAACACAGCTGAAACAAGAATGAGAGCATTAAAACAAGGAAAGAAAAATGCAGAAGAATACCTCACTGAATTTAAACATTACGCCACAGATTCACAGTGGAATTCAGTAGCGCTGAAAAATCAATTCAGGCTTGGGTTGTCTGATCCAATAAAAGACGAGCTAGCTCGCATTGAACACTTTTTTGGATTATATTTTATATTTTATTTTTTATGTTATTGCATATTGTGTATTTTATTTTTTATGTTATTGCATATTGTGTATTTTATTTAATTATATCTTAACCTCACTGGATTAAGTAGCTAGCATTTTTATATCCATTTGCACTCACTCACTATTTGATTGTATCTATACAATTATTTTGCTACCCCCCTTTTTTTGCACTGCAGTGCATTTTTCTATTTTTTGGAACACTATTTTTGTAACACTAATTTTGAACACTATTGTTTGTATTATTGTTTATTAGTTTTTTGCTTGATGCACTTGCTACAGTTGTACTTAGGCTAATTCTGTTTTATTAGTATACACTCTTATTCTGGTGTACCACTCACACTGATCACCTGTTATTACCTCTGTTTTTATTGTAATTATCAGCTTTGGCCCTTTGAGCCGCTTCTGTAAGATATTCCTGTATTTGTAATTTTATTTATATGTGCTTTTTACATTTTTTATATATAGTCTTTTATTACTGATGCTTTTTAACATGGTTCATTAAATAATCTTCTTTTATCTCTCTGTGAGTATATTTATCCCTTGGCCTCTTGTTGGCGCTGTATTCACTTCTTACTACTTATATTTCATAGCACACCTTCCTATTACAAAATCTTGCACTCCCTTCTTGCCACAACTCCACTGGCACTTAGTGGTTGTTTCCTGAGTACAAGTCAACTAACCAGAAGAAAACCAAAGCAATTACAAAGAGGAAAATTGGATTGTAAAACCGGAACTTAGCCACACCCCCTTTTGTGACATCACTCTCTGTTCATTCAGCTTCAGTACAGCCTACTCTGATTCAGTGTGTCAGCAGCCTGTCAGCAAGTCTGAATAGGATTGTTTCCATCTCTACACTATCTGATACAAGGTAACACCTTGCCTGAACTAACTAACAGAGACTTTGTTTTCTATAACACCAGAGCCTTTGTGTTGTTACATTGTGCCCAGATTAACTTTAACCTTTAATAACTTTTCACTGATAGTTAATCTGTATTCATCCACATTGAATACAGAAACTCAGGTGGAACAAACTCATTTTATGCAACACTGCAATTGAAATCCAAAACTATATTCATAATTGTAACAGAGTAAACACAGAATATCACAGTCACAGCCTAAAATAAAGAAAAAATCAAATATTAATGATAATTACAAAATAAAAAGCAAAGATACATTGTCATCATAAAGACAAATAATTCTTTAAATTAATTTGTTGACATTGATTATTTACACATGAAATATGTTATTCAGACAGACCTAAACCATTAAATGGACATTTTAATCCAACATGTTGTCCCCTTTAATTGGTTTTTGATGATCCACTTTTACAGCTTGAGTGTCTAAAATCTTGTAAAAGGATTTACATTGTACTTACATTAGCAATTTTAAGATTTTTGTTATACTGTGGTAGGCACACCTATCCTTAAACATTTTGGCGTTGAGGACAAGCTGTGTAAACATAGCAACCAGAATAAATTACATTCCCACTGGGTTATACAAGAGATAATGTATGAACATTTGTACATAAATTTTTGGATCCAAATAGTGGTGATTGGTATATGTAGTGATATCAAATTAAAGGGACAGTAAACCTAAATATTTTAGTTACTGATTCAGATAGAGCATGACATTAAAAAGAATTACTAATTTACTCGTATTCTTTAAATGTTTGAATTCTCGAACTATATTTTAAATGCAAGAATGTAAGTTTATAGGGCAGGCCATTTTTGGTTATCAACTTTGGTTGTCACTGCTGATTGATGGATACATTCATCCAACAATAAAGAAATGATGTACAGATTGTTTTTGAATAAAAAAAAATATAGGCATTTATTTGTTTCAATAAAGATAGCAAGAGAATGAAGAATAATTGATAAGAGTAGTAAATTATAAATTTGATTAACATTGCATGCTCTATTTGAATCACAACAGAAAAAAATTCATTCAGTGTACCTTTAAGTATCTTATAATGTTGATTTTGAATGATACTTACAGCTGTGCCTGGGAAGGACAATCCGACACCCAGGACAATGAAGGTTGAGACAGGGGGGATGGATGGGATTGGGTTGGGTAGGGATGGGATTGGGTTGGGGAGGGATGGGCTGCTGCTCTGGGGTAGCCCGTACAGCTGGGAAGTGGTGAGTTGGGGGCTGGGCAGCTGGGGTAGCTGTACGGGCCATAAGACGGGGAGAGCGGCGAAGGGGGGCGAAGGGGCGTTTTTTGGGAGGGACAGGATAGGAAAAATGGGAAGGGCCGGGAGGGTCTGTGGTCTGTGGAGTGGCAGGGGACTGGGCAGGGGGCTGGGCAGGGGACTGGGCAGGTGACTGGGCAGGGGGCTGGGCAGGGGACTGGGCAGGGGCCTGGGACTGGGCAGGTGAGGAACAATGATGACCAGAAGAGGAGGATCCATCTGAAATAAATATTATAAATATATTAACATCTCATACATCATGAAATCCAATCAACGCATTTCAACTTGATTATGTTTGCAATATACTTAGAAGTGTGTTTGAATTTCTAAACAATGATGACATGAGGATATGGTATGCATATAGGCACTCAGATGAATATCAATGACTGTCTGTACAATTATAAAATTATTATTGTGGTTTGGCCTAGAATATGCATGTGACATCATGATGGCATGAATTTCAAATCCAAATATTTAAACAAATCCAAGCATATCTTCATGCTGCCTGATATATAAAGGGGGCAGTAGTGTATTTTAACAGACAAATAATATTCCAGTTTTTAAAGTGCAAAAGCTGTAGACTTTGAATGTCTTCAATAAAATGATTTCCAATAAAGCAACATGTTGGAAACATGTTAGATATATTTCACATACCATCAGACTTCAAGGGAGCCTCTTCCTCCTCCGTCCCACATGTTAAATCAATCTCTGTAAAACATAACATGTTGTGTACACGTTAAGATCAGATATTATAACATATGTTACTGTTGTTTAAAGACACACATCAATGTTGCATTAAAGATATACACACCCAAAGTTATGATTTACATCATTTTGATGGAGCATACAAATGACATTAGATTTGCTATTCTCAATGATTCAGATTTTCAATTTATTGTTTGTATTAATTTTAAAATCATAAAAGCATAGTACATAGAACATTTAAGATTTCTCATGTGTGTATCACTTGATGATTGTTGTCAAAAATGAACATGGAAACAAACATATGCTATACATCTTCTGAATAACAAAGGTGTAGACTAATAAAGTTTTAATTATTAATCTTTCAATATTCAAATAAAATTAATATATAATCAGAGGAGTAAATTATATGTTTGTTTCAAATGTTATGCTTCATCAGAATCATGCTCATAATATTGATTACCAATACACCTTCAATGACATATAAATGAGTCAATGGACTTACCAGAACACCGCAAAGGCAGCTCTGTGTCGGTGCTGGATTCCTCTGGGCTCCCCACACCAACTCTCTCTATGAATGATATAGATATATATTAGTGAACACATTTGGGATAGCACTAAATCACATCTGTATCGATTTATAAGAATAATCAACTTGAAAATGTGAAGAATAGAGCAGTCATTATAAAAAAAAATGCTTGATTGAATCAAGGGGATTCTGTAAAAAATGATGTATTGAACATATGTTTAATTTCTGACTATATTAGACATCAAACTCATCTCATACAATGCTATTGCATATCTAAATATACCCATTGATCAATGTTCTTAAAAGAATACACACAAACCACATTTTGAATAACAGCTGTTGACAAATATAAACAAAGACATGTGGCACATCGAGCCATTTATGCAATGTACAGTAATCTTGTTTAGGACACAACACATATTGATCACAATACCAAACCAAATTGATTAGTACAAATATGTAATCATGGTGCTGTTAGAGTATGCTTATATCTATAAAGTAACTCCAACAGTGAATATGTGAATTATAAATCAATACTGTCTAATCCAAAGAATGTAAGGATTAATGAATCTATTGTTTATTAAAGGGACACTGACATGATTTATTTCAATCATTGATTTCACTGTTCAAACTGTTACAAATGATTTAACATTGACTCCTATTATAATTTTAATGTTGCTACATTTTAATCTTAAAGGCAGATAAGCAATATTGGATTCAATAAATATTGTTTGTTGAAGGTATCCACCAATCATCAATAAAAACCCAGGTTGGTCAACCAAAATTGAGCTGCAGATAAACGTACATTCTTGAATTTAAAATACATTTAGCAATAGAATATTTCACATATGATTATAGTATTATATTTAAATGTTGATTAATATTGCATGCTCTATCTGAATGACAACATTAATAATTTTAGCTCAGTGTCCCTTTAATATAAAAATATATTGATTTGACAATGTTGGTGTTAATGAATTCTCTACTCCATATGTTGATGTAATGAATGGGATTGAGCAGGCAATTCCAATCTAATATGTTATTTAAGAATATCCTATCTATTAAAGGGACATGAAGCTCTAAATGTGTAATTGTATACTTTTTGAAACTATGTACTACTGTTATCTGAACACATGATTTTAACTTTTGACAAAATGCCAATTTATGTATAAAAAAACAGCCGGATAATATCAGTAATGCATTGTTTAACCTAAACCAAAATCAATATGTTTTTAGAAGAACTAAAACAATAGACTAAACCAATGTAGCTCATAAAATGTTTAAACAAAACAATAAAATCACATTTAGAAATCATTCAATGTAAAATTTAGTTGGCATGTCCCTTAAATGACGTGATGGAATCTATATTTTTAAAATCAAAACATATGCAAAAGTGTGTGAATTTTTTCAAAATGTATACAAATAAGATTAAGCAATACACAAGGGAAGAATATAAATTGGACATTCAAAGAATCTTACATTAAAATTAAGACATCCAGAATAGATGGGATATCTTACATTCGATAAAAATTCAGAGTAGTCTTACAATGTAATCCTATGGTTTTTTTTTTTTATTCTTATTTGTAAATATTTTAATAATCCATTTTGCAGATACATATAAATATTGAACAATGTGGATTTAGTATGTAATGTTCTGTCCATGTTTCTAAGACAAATGTCAATTAAAATGAGACATACCATACTGTGACAAGCCCTGGCTTGAGGATCCAGCACCAACATCCAGATCTGTAATATATTAAATGAGGATTGGATATCATTAATACAAATCATGCCATGTTTAAAATCTTTACATTATTAGCAAATCAATTAAAAACTATTAATCTTTTGGTAGTCCCATGAGTTAATTGTTTCCTCAATTAAATTCATGATAAATATATCCTGTACTCTTATTTTCAATCAGTTGTGTTGTTTACTGTAGCTTTAATTATTTTTTTGTGTTATTTCATTCTCATCAATTGATGGGCATATATTTTTATTTATTTGGATTCTGCTATTTTTTTTATTTATTATGTATAATATTGAAAATAAGAATACTGTATTCTTCACATATATAATAATTCACATTTCATTTTGACCAACATGTGTAAAGCAATACCACTTACAGCAAACCCATGTTAACGTGTATGCGCAGTTCTAATTTTTGCGATCATTGCGCAATGATTCCAAGCGGAATTACGCATCCGTCATTTGACCAACATGTATAAAGCAATGCCACTTACAGCAAACCCATGTTAACGTGTATGCGCAATTCTAATTTTCGCGATCATTGCGCAATGATTCCAAGCGGAATTACGCATCCGTCATTTGACCAACATGTATAAAGCAATGCCACTTACAGCAAACCCATGTTAACGTGTATGCGCAATTCAAATTTTCGCGATCATTGTGCAATGATTCCAAGCGGAATTACGCATCCGTTATTTGACCAACATGTATAAAGCAATGCCACTTACAGCAAACCCATGTTAACGTGTATGCGCAATTCTAATTTTCACGATCATTGCGCAATGATTCCAAGAGGAATTACGCATCCTTCATTTGACCAACATGTATAAAGCAATGCCACTTACAGCAAACCCATGTTAACGTGTATGCACAATTCTAATTTTCACAATCATTGCGCAATGATTCCAAGAGGAATTACGCATCCTTCATTTGACCAACATGTATAAAGCAATACCACTTACAGCAAACCCATGTTAACGTGTATGCGCAATTCTAATTTTCGCGATCATTGCACAATGATTCCAAGCGGAATTACGCATCCGTCATTTGACCAACATGTATAAAGCAATGCCACTTACAGCAAACCCATGTTAACGTGTATGCGCAATTCTAATTTTCGCGATCATTGCGCAATGATTCCAAGCGGAATTACGCATCCGTCATTTGACCAACATGTATAAAGCAATGCCACTTACAGCAAACCCATGCCGAGATGTCAATATTGTATGCGTCCCTTTAAAATCCCAATAATAATTCAGAACTTCCCGTCTGCCATCTGTAGTATTGTATATATAAGTGATTGCCGAGCTGTCAATATTGTATGCGTCCCTTTAAATTCGCAATAATAATTCAGAACTTCCCGTCTGCCATCTGTAGTATTGTATATATAAGTGATTGCCGAGCTGTCAATATTGTATGCGTCCCATTCAAATCTCAATAATACTGAATAACTTCCGGCTGTCATCTGTAGTATTGTATATATAAGTGATTGCCGAGCTGTCAATATTGTATGCGTCCCATTAAAATGGCACTAATACTGAAGAACTTCCGGCTGTCATCTGTAGTATTGTATATATAAGTGATTGCCGAAATGTAAATATTGTATGCGTCCCATTCAAATCGCACTAATACTGAATAACTTCCGGCTGTCATCTGTAGTATTGTATATATAAGTGATTGCCGAGCTGTCAATATTGTATGCGTCCCATTCAAATCTCAATAATACTGAATAACTTCCGGCTGTCATCTGTAGTATTGTATATATAAGTGATTGCCGAGCTGTCAATATTGTATGCGTCCCATTAAAATGGCACTAATACTGAAGAACTTCCGGCTGTCATCTGTAGTATTGTATATATAAGTGATTGCCGAGATGTAGATATTGTATGCGTCCCATTCAAATCGCACTAATACTGAATAACTTCCGGCTGTCATCTGTAGTATTGTATATATAAGTGATTGCCGAGCTGTCAATATTGTATGCGTCCCATTCAAATGGCACTAATACTGAATAACTTCCGGCTGTCATCTGTAGTATTATATATATAAGTGATTTGCGATCTGACAATATTTATTAATTGTCCCATTCAAATCGCCCTAATAATGCTGTTCCAAACTGTTGTTTACGTATATGTTGTATTGTAGTATTGAGTGGTAAATTTCTGAAAGGGGCGGTACAGTCGTGAATCTGTAATGTGTATGGTTGAATCTTCTAATGACGTCATCATATTATTAACCTGCCTATGTAGTTCTGAAATCCTCATTGTGTTGTTGTATTTGACTACATTGTTATTGTGTGCTGAATAAAATATAAATGTGTGCTTTGTGGTTGCGTGATGGGTGATGCGTGTTATGTACATCTATGTATATATTGTGATTGTGTCCCACATATGCTGACTTCTATATAGCGGTCTGGCATTGTTGTTCCTTTCCATAAAGTGACATCTGTAATCTGGTGTAATGATGTTCTTCTTGTACGTAATTCCTAATGGTTTATTGTGATGGAATCATGATGTTAAAAGTACAGTAAAATCCATATGTTCTGTTTTGTGATTCCTAGAGAGAATGTAATGTGTTCTTCCCCCATCATTTGAGAAATCGAAATTAATCTCCAGTAGTTTGATAGTGGGCCTAGGGATAGCAATGGGGAGGGCTTCGCACTTGTCCGCATTGATCTTGTATACCGAAACCATTGAGAACCTGTTTAGGATGTCATAGACAATGGGTAGAGAAATAGTCGGCTTAGTTAGGGTCAGGAGGACATCATCTGCGAATAATGTTAATTTGTGGGATTTTCCCCCTATCTCGAGACCTCTAACCCCAGCTTCCCCCCGAATGTACTCTGCCAGTGGCTCTATGCATATGGCAAAGAGCAGAGGCGACAATGGGCACCCCTGCCTAGTGCCGTTTAAGATGTTGAAAGTGCGAGATTGGTGACCAATCGCCCTCACATATGCGGTAGGGTTGGAGTATAGGGTGTTTATTGCAGAGATAAAGGATCCCTCAAACCCCATTTCTTTTAGTACCATCAGCATGTATCCCCAATCCACCCTGTCGAATGCCTTCTCTGCATCCAAAGAGAGGAGCAGAGAAGGCACTCCATGGCTCTTAAGAGAATCTATCACCGATACCATCCGTCTTATGTTGTCCGGGGCCTCCCTGTCTTTAATAAAGCCAACTTGATCTGGGTTTATTATAGTGAGAAGAATGTGTTTTAATCTGTTAGCTAAAATTTTTGTGATTATTTTGATATCCTGGTTAAAAAGGGATATATTGGCCGGTAACTAGAGCAGTGTTTTGGGTTTTTCCCTTGCTTAGGGATGACTACTATTTTAGCCTGGAGCAGGTCTTTAGGTAGCACCTTGCCTTCCATCATATGGTTTGCTAGTTGTGTAAGGTGTGGGATTAATAGGCCTGCAAACATTTTATAATATTCGCCTGGTAGACCATCAGGTCCAGGGGCCTTACTTGGCTTGAGTTCTTTAATGACTTGTGCCACCTCCATAGTGGTGATTTTGGAATTTAAGGAGTCCCTATCTGCCTCTGTGATTTTTTTCAAATTTGCTTTGGTGAGAAAATCACCAAGCAGGGTTTTAGTGCTTGTACAGTGGGAAACTTTTTTGCCGTTATATAACTCACGATAGAATGAGGCAAAAGTATCCACAATCTCTTGAGGATGGCTAGTCTCACCACCGTCTTCCCTACATATAGAGGGAATGGACACCACTGTATAGTTATCTCTGATATTTTTGGCCAGATATTTGTCCGGTTTGTTGGCATAAAGGAAGTAATGTGTCTTCAGTTTATGTGCATATTTTATCGACTGATTGTTAAGGATCTCGTTAAGCTGGCAACGTTTTTGGTCTAATTGTTTTAGGATGGAATTGGTCATGGTGAGTTTATGTTTCCTCTCTAGACTCTCAATGTCTCTAGTCAGTCTTTCTGTTGTCAAGTTTGCAGTCTTTTTAAGCTGTGCCTTCTCTTTAATTAACATACCTCTAATTACTATTTTGTGGGCAGCCCATACTGAGACTGGGTTGTCTGTGGTGTCTTGATTAAGAGCCCAATATTCTTCCATTGCTCTTGTCAATTTTTCTTTTGTCAATGGGTTCTGGAGGCAAGATGGATCAAATGTCCCAGTTTGTGTTCTATTGGGGTTTTTAATACCTTGGAGTAAAGTCTGTGTAATGGAATGGTCTGACCAAGTGCACGGGTGGATTTTAGCTGATAATAGCAGTGGATACAGAATCTGGCTGATCATTATATAATCTAGTTTGGAGTAACTGTTGTGCGCTGTCGAATAAAATGTTGTGTCTGTTGTGACCCCGTATAAAGAGTTCCATGGATCCACTAAAGTATGCGGGGATAATGATTTTAAAACTGCACTCGCTACATTCTTTTGGTGGTTTAGTTTTTTAGAGGAGAGTTGAGACTTAGTGTATCTGAGTGCCTGGAGATCGATATTAAAATCCCCCGCTAAAATTATCCTCATTTGTGACCAGCCTGTTAGTTGTCATGTGATTTCCCTGAAAAACGCATCCTGCTTCTCATTTGGGGCATATATTGCAAAACAGGACATCTACACCCTGAATCTGACCCTTCACCAACAAATACCTTCCCTCTCTGTCTGTAATCGAGTCGATGTGCACAAAGTGCAATGAGTCATGTAGCAATATCGACACCCGCCTTTTTTTCTCCCCTGCAGTAGAGTGATAGCTTTGAGAAAAGCCTCTGGACCAGTATTTGGGGAGCTGCTGTTTAGTTAGATGGGTCTCCTGCAAATAGATCACATTCGCCTGGAGGCGTTTGTAATGGTTAAATGCCGTGCGTCATTTCGTGTCTGAATTTAACCCTCTCACGTTGTGTGAGACTAAATTAATCTTTGGTAAAGCCATTAGATTTATCTAGAACACACGCATAACTGAAACACAAAAACCATAGGTGATGTGAGTGTGGAAGGTGTATGGTCAGGAGTCTTAAGTCTGGATAAGAGTCGGTCACTATAGTATTCAAGCAGGACAGGTTAGAGACATCTCTTCTATTGCATCTGACAGTTAAAAGAAAACAGATTGTCAGAAAATAAAACAAAAACTTAACTCTAGATTGAACTAAAACAGCTTTCTGAGCATTAAAAGAACTAGGCATATATCTATGCATAACAATGGGATGTGCAGTTATTCTAATATAAACATGTTTAGAATTTTTAGAATACAGGTATGGATAACACAAGCATTCATCAGAAGAAATTTCCCAGAGCGAGCTCTAGAGCCCGCTCAGGGATAAGTAATGGGCGGAGACCTCTGCAACTTTACCTAGCAGTCCAGTTCATGGTTTCACCTTTTTCTTTTTTGCCACTCTGGACCACCAAGGCCTATTCACCGAGGACCGTGGCTCTTTACCTGTAGAGTGCTGTGATGAGGCAGGATCCTCAGGGAGTGTTGGTGTTTCTACATTTAGATATTGGCATATTTCTGGGATGTCCTGTGCTGATTTAATTGTGAACATCTTGTGGTTATGAGAAATATGCAGAGTGAAAGGATATCCCCACCTGTATGGGATATTTTGCTTCCTCAGTAAAGATGTGAGGGGGCGTAAAGCATATCTTTTTGTAGGGTGCGGGCATAGAGGTCCTGATAGAATTGAATGATTTGCCCCTGAAACTTGAAGGGTTGGTGCTTTCTGGACGCTGACATGATGCTTTCTCTGTCAGGGAAACGTAGCATCCTGATGATGACGTCCCAAGGTGGAAGGCCCTCTTTTGGCTTTGGTTTCAGGGCCCTGTGACTCTTTCCATCGCAAAGTCTGATTCTCCTTCTCCGCCTGTGACAGCTTTAAAAAGGCGCAGCAAGTATGAGGGTAGATCTGTGGCTTCTATATTTTCCGGAATCCCTTTTAGTCTGACATTATTCCTTCTGTTTCTATTTTCTAGATCCTCCATTTTATCTTGGAGGTCCAGAAGCTGTTATTGATGGGATGCAATAGATTCAGAGTTGGTTGTTGTACTTTCAGCCAAAGTTTCATGTTCAGCCTCTACCGCCTCCACTCTATCCCCCAGCTCAGATAGATCCTGTTTTATCTCAGCCAAACTGTTAGTAACTGAGGAATGTAAGCTATCAATTTTGTTTTGTGTTTAGAGGCTCCTCTGCTCACCCAGCGATAAAAAATATAATAGTCACTGTTCAATCGTGGTAATACCGCCACCCAGCTATGATAGTATTTAGCAGTTCTAGTGTACCCTTGCAGGGCCCTCCTGATGTCTCAGGATACTTCACAATGACCCCTAGTGTATTTTGTGTGGCCTGGGTTTTGGCGTTAGTTATTCACCTACCAAGTCTGCCAGGTGTTGCAGTTACTGCTGCCAGTGGAGCCATTTGTGGATCCCTCAATTTCCCTGTTGCAGGGAGGCCGACAGCCTCTGTGTCACTCTCTCTTGCAGGCTGATTGATGCCGAGTGATGGCATCGTGGCTGGAATATGGCTCTGTGCCCGGGACCGCAACGCGCTGCTCCTTTCTCCCTCCTACCGGCTCTCTCAGAATATCTTGGGGTGAGATCCCAATTACCTCTCGGTCACTGGTTCTCACAAGGTAGGTGGAGGGGCTTCAACCGGATTACAGTCAGCTCTCTTGTTGATCTCTCTGTGATGGCGGATATGCTGTTGCGTGGCAAAGGAAAAATGTGCGCCAAGTCTCCCGGTCTGATTTATAGCCTTCCCCGCCGCTGTTTCTGAAAGCACTTTGCAGAAAGTGACCGCCTTTTGTAGTTATGCCCTGTAGATATTTTTAGGCTTTAAATAAAGCTTCCAAACATACTTTTTTACTTTTTAGCTTTGGTTACTGCACAGAGCTGCCAAGTTAAGCTGCCATCTTAGAGCTTGGCTCTAGTTGGTGCTTTTTAAAGAGGCTGGACATAACATCATGTTTGGTTAATGATTACGGCTCGATGCCGAAACGCATAAGACCAGTCCTCCTGTCTTACACGTACTGATTTTAACCATATGGATTAATAAAAGTTAATGTTTTATTTATTACTTGGATTGGATTCTGGACTGTTTTCTCTTTTCATCCATGGTTAAAAAAAAATCTGTTACTTTTAAAAAATAAAAAAATATTAACCCTAAACCGTCACAAACCTAAACGCAATCTAACCCTACTCTACCTAAAACTTAACAGCCGTTGTAAACTAAAATCGAAGTTACTATAAAATAAAAAAAATCAAAGTTACTAAAAAAATAAATAAAATACAGTTTCCAAAAAAAAACAACTCAATTATACCTAACACTTATCTACATGCCCCAGAAAATAAAAATCCCTCCCAAAATGAAAACCCCCCTTAAACACTAAAATAAATTACAATAGCCCTAAAAAGGGCCTTTTGCACTAAAGATATTTCACCTCTTTTACAATTAACCCCTTCACTACCAGGACTTTCAGAGAAGAACTTGCCCAAAATACCGATTTTTTTTTTTTACCATTTTTGCTATCACTCCATGTAAACAAAAATAGAACCTTGGTTTTTTATTTACCTGTAAAAACTATACATTTTTTTTAAGCAGACAACCAAAGGAATAGATCTAGGCCCATTTTTGTATATTTCATGCCACCATTTCACCTCCAAATGCGATCATGTAAAAAAAGATGTTAACTTCTTCACAAACTTTGGGTTTCTCACTGAATTGCTTGTGCAATCATGACACAAATGGTTGTAAAAGCTTCTCTGGGACCTCCATTGTTTAGAAATAGCAGACATACATGGCTTTGCAATTGCCTTTTAGTAAGTAGAAAGCTGCTAATTGCAGCTGCGCACCACACCTCTTAAATTTGGCAGTGAAGGCGTTAATTAGGTACCTTGTAAGGTTAATTTTAGCTTTAGTGTAGAGATTACCCTCCCATCTGACACCTCACACCCCCTGATCACTACCTGATCCTTCCCAAACAGCTCTCTTCCCTCCCTCACCCACCACTGGTCACCCCCCATCTTAGGTACTGGCAGATAGTCTGTCAATATAACATTTAAGGCTTTTTTTTAATAAATATTTTTCAAATTGTTTTTATATTTTCTGTAGCACAGGATTAATTTTAATGCTAAATTAATTACACCTTTGTTAAAAAATAACAAAAAATAATAAAGAGTCCAAAAGCCAAATGACAAGCAAAGAACAAAGCCAGTGCTGGTAGTCAGACGAGCCAGGTCAGGAGCCAAATTGAGTAGTCAGACAAGCCAGGTCAGGAACACAAAGACCAGCGGAGCCAGGAATAAGCCAGAGATCAGGGACCAGAAGGGACATCAAACAAGCCAGGTTAAATAAAGGAACTCATGGAGAAGTCAGAGAAAATGCAAGGGCAAAGGCAGACTGAACTGAGGCACTTTAAATAGAAAGTGATTATATCATAATTCTGGGACTTAAACCTGTCTCTCACTGATGATGTTCTTCAGTTTTGGCCATAAGAGGGAGCCTGGGTGTTGTGAGCAGCATTACATACACTGCTTCAGACAAGGAGAGAACACAGGTGAGAGAAATGGCAGCTAAAACAAAAAATTGCAAACAACAAGAAAAGAGAAACCCTGAACCTAGCTCCCTCTTTCTTCCCCCCCACAGTGTAGGGCCCTCCTAATTTCACCTTCTCCCCGCCCTCCTACCTCTGCTGCTAGACAGTTCACCCGCCTCCCCAGATTCCCTCCTATACCTTCCGCTGGCACCAGCAGATGATCATTACAGACGGTGACACACACAGTGTCATCGTCTGTAATGATCTAGCATCTGCCTTCATATGCCACCAAAGCACCAATCGTGCTCCAGTTCCATATGCAGACAGATGCCTGGAGCAAAGACTGCTGGAGCTTCCTGCAGCTCCAATGTATATATACGTTGTGTGATACAAGCAAAGCAAAGTACCACACAACGTATATATATGTCATTAAGGGTTAAGGGGTTAAAGACAATTTCAAAACCCCCATCTACAATGCAAGTATCCCCCCACCCCCAAAATAAAAAAAATCTACCTAAAAAACCTATCCTAGAAAATACAAGTTAAAATAAAAAAAGCCTATTCTTGAAAATAAAAACACCTCAAAAAAGCCCTATCTAACCCAAAAGTATGTACTCACCGATTGAAAATCTTGCTCCTCTTGATCCGATTTTGGGCCCTCTTCATCCTGGCTCCAAGCCCTGGGGGACCATCTTCACAGCCTCTTCCGTCACCTTCGCTCTGCAATCTTTATCTACTTCGCTGCGGAATTCCAGTTTGCTGGGGCATTCCAGGGGAGTGTAGGTTAGACATTATGCAAGTGTAGGCAGTATTAGGGACTTAGCTGGACGTTTCAGGGGTGTGTAGGTTAGGCATGACGTAGGTGTAGGTGCTCAGGGGGAGTTAGCTGGGCAGTTCAGGGGGAGTGTTGGTTAGCTTTGACAAGGCCTCACTATATGATAGGTACGGGGGAGAAACCCAAGAAATACAACAATAATACTAGTTAGTGGGGCAAATCGCCATTTTAACGCTAGACTTAAGCTATATAGCACATGGCCAGAATCCACCACCTCTCTATGTCAGAGGGCCAATATAATCAAAAAATCAAACACTAGTTTAGCAATAGATGACTGCTACAGGAGTTGATTCGAATTTATAGTGTTGTGATATACCAGAGGGTCACATCACAAGAAAATTGAGCTGAGCACTGCAAGAATTAAAAATGTATACTTCACACTAGGAAAATAGAAGCTAAAGTAGTAGAGGGGCTGTGGTAAATTTTACAGCTCGATATAATAGAGCAAACGCAAAACCAAATTCAATTACTGAACTGATCATATAAATAAATCACTTGAGATACTATTCTACACTGTCAGCCAGATAGAGCAACAGTCTTTTGAATTGAGAAGAAAGCAATATAGCACATCAGACCAACCTATATAAACACAGTGAGTGCTAATCATTCCATAATATAAATATGTAAACACCTACACACTAAAAGCCACCTATAAAAGTGATTCAAGCTCTTCCCATATACCATCTACTTGCTCTTTAACCATTTATTGACACTGCAATAGATCAAGGGTGAAAAAAGTTAGGGAAGCTAATAGGAAGAGACTTTTGAATACTTGAATCACAGCTCCAGACAGACCCACTAGAAGGAGTAGAGACCTGGTAACACATTGGGCTTGTAGTGTTTCAGCTAGACAATAATGGCATGAAGCGAACCATTGCTTAGTTCAAGCTAGCTCAGAATGGAGATATAATGCTTTAATGTAAACATTATTTCCTACCCGGCAGGTGGAAGATGATTTAATGATTTAATCATAATAAAGTTTAATTTACCCATGTATCCTGTATAGTGAAAGGGAACTATAACTTTCACAAAAAAAAACAAATAATTTCTTCTTGTTAACTTTATTATGTAATAAAGAAATAATCACCAGAATAGTGGGCAAACGTGAAAAACAAGAATCAAACAGTTAAAGACTGCCTTTCCAGGTCTCAAATGAAACAAAAAGCCCTAGAAAAAAAACACAACGGTAATATCTAATGAGACACCTGAAACTCCTACAAATACAACTATGGAGACCACCACAGATGCCCCAAATAAAGAATTGTTATCACAGATCAAGGCTCTGTTTCATGAAGAACTCAAAACAGCATTGTCACCCTTCAAAAAAGATATTATTGATATCGGAGGGTGAAGAAAAGCTGGATGAAATTATTGAGTTGCAGCTTACAAGTAAAATGACTAGCTTTGTATTCCACACAAATGTGTGGCTATTGCATAAACATATATAAATGTATATGTAAGTCCAAATAAATAACAAAATAAATATTATACCCAAATTCAATCTTTGAGGATTCTTTGAATAGAAGTAATAGTTCCAAAAAGATATTAGAACAATAAGCAGAATATGCTATGATTCTGTTATTGGCAGTGACTTAAACAGCCTAACACATCTAAAAGCCTCATCATATGTATAAGACATACATGCCGGATCTTATACCTTAATGGAGACGACAAGTTCTATTACCGCAGTGGTCGCCAATTATTGAGGATTCATTATTAATTTTGGAATGCAATATTTATATTAATTGGAATGATAATAATAAAGAATTTGCTTGTGAGAAAGACAGCTCAATATAACATCTTTATTAGTCCCAGCACCCAAAATCTTAGATCACACGATACAAATTCTACGCTTCCTTATTAGGTACCAATAAATGAGTTACATTAAATACATTACATAAAACACATTGACATAACTGTATACAATTTCTTACATAAAATCCAAACAGACATGAAAACAACCTTATAGCTATGAAGTAAGTAAGTGCGTAAAATAATTACCTCTGGGGCCCCAGTAAGTAGTCTGTCTTTACTTCTGGTTCTCTATTGCTTTTAACCTCTCCTCCTTCTTTCTTCTTTCCTCCTCCTCTTAACTCCTCCTTCTATCCCTATATCTTATATACCTATAATGACAGGCCCCTTTAGCTAATACTTCCCAAAATATATTATGGTGGATGCTTGGTATTATTTTGGGTTGGCTAAGAGTGTGATTGGTTCATCATAATAGCTGAATGTATATTTTTGTTTCTAAAGTAATTTGTATCTCAGCACTTTACCTATTTCTCTAGCTATTTCTGACTGTTGGACAGTTGCTTCTTAAGACGCCAGTTGGATTATTAATTATGTTCCTCCCATTGCTTCTGACATGACTTATGTTTAACTAAAGGAATTTATTGCATTATTCCTGTACATGAACAGGTGTGTCCTTGGGAACATAGTTGAATTATATACACACACTTACATAGACATATATACAGTATATGTATATATATATATATATATATATATTGTATGGGTTTAAGAAAGAGAAGGAATCCTGAACCAAGTATATCAGGATGAAAGACAGGGAATTCAGCACTCTTTTCAAAATGTATTTTATTTAGCTCATCAAAGTAAAATGAGGAGTATCCAAAAAATAAGCTTATGTGGCAACAAGAGAGGACAATCTCTAGCACTTTTTTAGCGAGACATATTGTTTCAGTTATACAGATACAATATGTCTATATACAATAGACCAAAAAATGTACAAACAGAAAATTAATGAACACAAAATAAATATACAAACCTGACCGGTCAGGGGTTAGTGTGAATGCATGAACCTGGTACATATACTGACTAAAAGTTAGAAAGGTATACCAATATTACAGCAGATAGCTTAATCTGCTGTTTGTTATCATGACAGACAGAGATATCTCATTGTATGAACAGTAAAGTGAATATATTTCATAGGAAGCCTTTGTCAGACTACTACACCCTGCTGCGAACGGCACCTTCAAGTATAAGGTTAATTGCCGGGCAGGTATAAGAATGGGATCTAAGTAGATACTGACATTGCGCCCAAAAAAATATAGTACAACTATGGGCAGTACATAAAAGGCATATTCTTGTAGTGTACATACATGTATAAGCAGAGATATATTAATAAGACACACTTATCAAACTACTACACCCTGCTGCATACGGCACCTTATTACATAAGGCTTAATGCCGAGCAGGTATATTGATGGGATCTAAGTAGTTGTTGATAATGTATCTCAAAATATGTACATTCGTCTGTTAGTAAGCAAGTAGCAAACAGTGTAAACGTAAGCATAGAAAATAGCTCAGCAGAAATGAGTAACAGGCAGGTAGTAGCGTATATTTCTGTTAGTCGCTAGACAGTCCCTTGCAAGCAGTCTTTAATGCATGAGGATGAAAAGTTCATGATAAAGATGGTAAGCATAAGTGCAAAGTAGAAAACTGCATGTTAGTTTTGCATAGTGAGGGTATTTCTTAGTGACTTGTAGTTTAACCCTCACAACCGGGTAGCGATATCCAGATCAGATATAGATGTGCCTATCTATCAGGCAAGAACTATAGTAGCATACGACCTGTTTCCTGCACAGTCCTAGGACTAATGAATGGTAGATAGTCCTTTGTGGATCCCCAAAAACATCTTACAGGAGATCCTTCGTGAGCGTTAGTTTGCAAAGCTTCTGTGTTCAGTGGCGTTCACACAAACCACATGTTCCGTGTCAGCTTGTCCAATGCCGACGCGCGTTTCACCCGCTGGGTGTGTCGGGCTTCGTCAGGGCGTAATGACGTAGGGAGCATCTCCTCTCCCTTTTAAACTTAAAAGAATACACGCCCCTATTGAAAAGCTTTAGAGCTCCATGGTGCTAAACAGGATAGTTAAAAACAAGTGAACTCACTATATAATATCCGAATTCTAACATTACTAATATTGGAAACATAGCAAACCTGGCTTATAACCTAAGTGGAAAAATATAAATATATGTACAAAACAAGTCATGATTTGGTCGTGTATATTACAAGGTAAATATAAGAGAATTACCAAATGAAGTCTACGGCAATAAGGGCCCTAAATTTAGAATACTCAATTGAAAAAAATGTATCATATTACAAGAATGTAAGACTAATATAGGAGTGTGAAATAAGTACTCAATTGAGTAATTTGTTATACCACTGTATGGTAAACAAATGTCTGAAAACGAGAATAGGGTTAAGATGACATCCATGCCTTATAAAAAGCAGGCCATGTCTATCCTGTCATTCAACCCATTGGGTATCTGGGTTTGTAGGATCGTAATCCACCTACATTCCTTCTGGAGGAGGACTTTATCGTTGTCACCCCCTCTGTTATTGGTAATGCCTCTGTCAATACCAACGAATGAGAGGGAGTCAGGATTGCAGGCATGAATTTCTTCAAAGTGTTTGGCCACATTACTCTTGGGATTTTTATATTTAATGTCATCCCTATGTTCAGTTATCCTGTCCTTTATGGCTCTCCTGGTTTTACCCACGTAAAAACGTAGGCAACTGCAGGAGAGGAGGTAAATAACCCCTTCAGTACTGCATGTAATGTGGTGTTTTAATTTGTATATTTTGCCTGTGTGGGTTGAAAACATTTTAGTTTTTACCATGTATTTGCACGCCACACATCTTCCACAGGGATGGTTTCCAGTGGACCTATGTGTAGTAAGCCAATCTGTTTGTTTTTTGAGTGACATATATTGACTTCTCACGAATTTGTCTCTCAAGTTGGGTGCTCTTCTGGCAGTGATTGTGGGGTGATCTCCTACTTCTCTAGATACCCCTTCATCACTCGTTAGGACTTGCCAGTTTTTTTCCAGTATCTTTCTCAGGGCTTTCCAGTGACAATTATAGTCCGCTATTAGTCTGATTGGACCCTGTTTAGCTTTTTGCTTGGGTACAAGAAGTTGCTCTCGGTTCAAATTAGCTGCTTCATTTAGAGCTCTGTTGACAACTCTTTTAGAGTACCCCCTATTTAGAAAACGTTGATGCATCTCTTTGGCATGCTCATAGTATTTTGTTTTAGTGGAGCAATTACGACGTAGTCTAAGGAACTGCCCCTTAGGTATCCCCTTCTTGAGATGGTCAGGATGGTGGCTTGTCGCAAGAAGCAAACTGTTAGTTGCAGTAGTTTTGCGAAAATTCTCAGTCACAATAGAGCCCTGATTGAGGATAATCTTAATATCCAGAAAGGATATTTCCTCCTTACTGCTTTGCAGTGTGAGATAGATATTTTTGTCATTTTTATTCAGAGTTTCTACAAAAGCAGAAAGGCTTGTTTCCGAGCCCTCCCATATGAGGAAGATGTCATCCACATATCGAAGCCATATGTGGATGTTCTCCTCAAAGAGAGGGCTCTGGTATACATCTTCCATCTCCCAGGCTCCCAAATGGAGGCAAGCATATGTGGGGGCACATGTTGCCCCCATAGCTGTCCCTTGCTGCTGAACATACACTTTATTGTCAAAAAGAAACACATTATTTGTCAAGATGAACTCCAACAGTTCCATGACAAAATCAGTGTGCTGTTGTGTTTGTGTGCCTCTCATTGCAAGAAAGTGGTGGCATGCCTTCAAACCAACATTGTGTGGAATGGACGAATATAGTCCTTCCACATCTAAACAGGCCATGATAGCACCTGGAGGGACTGACAGGTTATCGATTTTCCTTAGGAAGTCTGCCGTGTCCAGGATGTAAGATGGTAGTGTACTCAAAAATGGCCTAAGAAAGTAATCTACGTAATTGCCTAGATTTTCAGTTAAACTGCCAATGCCGGCAATTATTGGGCGGCCAGGTGGATGGTTAGCATTCTTATGTATTTTAGGAATACAATAGAAGACAGGTGTTATTGGATGCTCAGGGTAAAGATATTTCTGTTCATGAGTAGTAATCAAGCCATCATTCTTTGCCCTTTTCAATATATTAAAAAGCTTGAATTGTAGGGAAGATGTTGGATTATACGTCAATGATTTGTAATGCTTCTTATTCAGAAGTTGACGTTTTGCCTCTAGGACATACATATTCTCATCCCACAGGACTAGGTTTCCACCTTTGTCCGCGGGCTTGATTAGAAATCCTTTTGCATTAATGAGATCATTGAGTGCTTTGCGTTCAGGTTTTGTTAAATTATCATCAACAATTCCTGTAAAAGACAATCGATTCACCTCTTTCTCAACTTGTCTTACGAAAATATTGACAGCTGGCACCATTGATAGTTGCGGCATATATTTTGATTTTGCCTTAAAGTTAGAGGTGGTTTTGTTGTAGTGAGGAAGATCCTTAATCTGGGTAGAAACATATTGGCTTCCTTCATTTTCTTCTAATAGGCTTTGTAAATTTTCTAACGTGGACTTATCCTCCAAAGTAATGGCGACATCGTCCACTAGGTGTTTGCTTTTGCCCTTGTCTTTTACAGGAATTGTTGATGATAATTTAACAAAACCTGAACGCAAAGCACTCAATGATCTCATTAATGCAAAAGGATTTCTAATCAAGCCCGCGGACAAAGGTGGAAACCTAGTCCTGTGGGATGAGAATATGTATGTCCTAGAGGCAAAACGTCAACTTCTGAATAAGAAGCATTACAAATCATTGACGTATAATCCAACATCTTCCCTACAATTCAAGCTTTTTAATATATTGAAAAGGGCAAAGAATGATGGCTTGATTACTACTCATGAACAGAAATATCTTTACCCTGAGCATCCAATAACACCTGTCTTCTATTGTATTCCTAAAATACATAAGAATGCTAACCATCCACCTGGCCGCCCAATAATTGCCGGCATTGGCAGTTTAACTGAAAATCTAGGCAATTACGTAGATTACTTTCTTAGGCCATTTTTGAGTACACTACCATCTTACATCCTGGACACGGCAGACTTCCTAAGGAAAATCGATAACCTGTCAGTCCCTCCAGGTGCTATCATGGCCTGTTTAGATGTGGAAGGACTATATTCGTCCATTCCACACAATGTTGGTTTGAAGGCATGCCACCACTTTCTTGCAATGAGAGGCACACAAACACAACAGCACACTGATTTTGTCATGGAACTGTTGGAGTTCATCTTGACAAATAATGTGTTTCTTTTTGACAATAAAGTGTATGTTCAGCAGCAAGGGACAGCTATGGGGGCAACATGTGCCCCCACATATGCTTGCCTCCATTTGGGAGCCTGGGAGATGGAAGATGTATACCAGAGCCCTCTCTTTGAGGAGAACATCCACATATGGCTTCGATATGTGGATGACATCTTCCTCATATGGGAGGGCTCGGAAACAAGCCTTTCTGCTTTTGTAGAAACTCTGAATAAAAATGACAAAAATATCTATCTCACACTGCAAAGCAGTAAGGAGGAAATATCCTTTCTGGATATTAAGATTATCCTCAATCAGGGCTCTATTGTGACTGAGAATTTTCGCAAAACTACTGCAACTAACAGTTTGCTTCTTGCGACAAGCCACCATCCTGACCATCTCAAGAAGGGGATACCTAAGGGGCAGTTCCTTAGACTACGTCGTAATTGCTCCACTAAAACAAAATACTATGAGCATGCCAAAGAGATGCATCAACGTTTTCTAAATAGGGGGTACTCTAAAAGAGTTGTCAACAGAGCTCTAAATGAAGCAGCTAATTTGAACCGAGAGCAACTTCTTGTACCCAAGCAAAAAGCTAAACAGGGTCCAATCAGACTAATAGCGGACTATAATTGTCACTGGAAAGCCCTGAGAAAGATACTGGAAAAAAACTGGCACGTCCTAACGAGTGATGAAGGGGTATCTAGAGAAGTAGGAGATCACCCCACAATCACTGCCAGAAGAGCACCCAACTTGAGAGACAAATTCGTGAGAAGTCAATATATGTCACTCAAAAAACAAACAGATTGGCTTACCACACATAGGTCCACTGGAAACCATCCCTGTGGAAGATGTGTGGCGTGCAAATACATGGTAAAAACTAAAATGTTTTCAACCCACACAGGCAAAATATACAAATTAAAACACCACATTACATGCAGTACTGAAGGGGTTATTTACCTCCTCTCCTGCCGTTGCCCACGTTTTTACGTGGGTAAAACCAGGAGAGCCATAAAGGACAGGATAACTGAACATAGGGATGACATTAAATATAAAAATCCCAAGAGTAATGTGGCCAAACACTTTGAAGAAATTCATGCCTGCAATCCTGACTCCCTCTCATTCGTTGGTATTGACAGAGGCATTACCAATAACAGAGGGGGTGACAACGATAAAGTCCTCCTCCAGAAGGAATGTAGGTGGATTACGATCCTACAAACCCAGATACCCAATGGGTTGAATGACAGGATAGACATGGCCTGCTTTTTATAAGGCATGGATGTCATCTTAACCCTATTCTCGTTTTCAGACATTTGTTTACCATACAGTGATATAACAAATTACTCAATTGAGTACTTATTTCACACTCCTATATTAGTCTTACATTCTTGTAATATGATACATTTTTTTCAATTGAGTATTCTAAATTTAGGGCCCTTATTGCCGTAGACTTCATTTGGTAATTCTCTTATATTTACCTTGAAATATACACGACCAAATCATGACTTGTTTTGTACATATATTTATATTTTTCCACTTAGGTTATAAGCTAGGTTTGCTATGTTTCCAATATTAGTAATGTTAGAATTCGGATATTATATAGTGAGTTCACTTGTTTTTAACTATCCTGTTTAGCACCATGGAGCTCTAAAGCTTTTCAATAGGGGCGTGTATTCTTTTAAGTTTAAAAGGGAGAGGAGATGCTCCCTACGTCATTACGCCCTGACGAAGCCCGACACACCCAGCGGGTGAAACGCGCGTCGGCATTGGACAAGCTGACACGGAACATGTGGTTTGTGTGAACGCCACTGAACACAGAAGCTTTGCAAACTAACGCTCACGAAGGATCTCCTGTAAGATGTTTTTGGGGATCCACAAAGGACTATCTACCATTCATTAGTCCTAGGACTGTGCAGGAAACAGGTCGTATGCTACTATAGTTCTTGCCTGATAGATAGGCACATCTATATCTGATCTGGATATCGCTACCCGGTTGTGAGGGTTAAACTACAAGTCACTAAGAAATACCCTCACTATGCAAAACTAACATGCAGTTTTCTACTTTGCACTTATGTTTACCATCTTTATCATGAACTTTTCATCCTCATGCATTAAAGACTGCTTGCAAGGGACTGTCTAGCGACTAACAGAAATATACGCTACTACCTGCCTGTTACTCATTTCTGCTGAGCTATTTTCTATGCTTACGTTTACACTGTTTGCTACTTGCTTACTAACAGACGAATGTACATATTTTGAGATACATTATCAACAACTACTTAGATCCCATCAATATACCTGCTCGGCATTAAGCCTTATGTAATAAGGTGCCGTATGCAGCAGGGTGTAGTAGTTTGATAAGTGTGTCTTATTAATATATCTCTGCTTATACATGTATGTACACTACAAGAATATGCCTTTTATGTACTGCCCATAGTTGTACTATATTTTTTTGGGCGCAATGTCAGTATCTACTTAGATCCCATTCTTATACCTGCCCGGCAATTAACCTTATACTTGAAGGTGCCGTTCGCAGCAGGGTGTAGTAGTCTGACAAAGGCTTCCTATGAAATATATTCACTTTACTGTTCATACAATGAGATATCTCTGTCTGTCATGATAACAAACAGCAGATTAAGCTATCTGCTGTAATATTGGTATACCTTTCTAACTTTTAGTCAGTATATGTACCAGGTTCATGCATTCACACTAACCCCTGACCGGTCAGGTTTGTATATTTATTTTGTGTTCATTAATTTTCTGTTTGTACATTTTTTGGTCTATTGTATATAGACATATTGTATCTGTATAACTGAAACAATATGTCTCGCTAAAAAAGTGCTAGAGATTGTCCTCTCTTGTTGCCACATAAGCTTATTTTTTGGATACTCCTCATTTTACTTTGATGAGCTAAATAAAATACATTTTGAAAAGAGTGCTGAATTCCCTGTCTTTCATCCTGATATACTTGGTTCAGGATTCCTTCTCTTTCTTAAACCCATACAATTTACTTCAAGGGTCTGCACCACAATACTGTTATATTTAAGGCCATACCGGTATTTATCTATGAACTGGTGGGTCACTATATACTAGCTCCCAGCAGCTGCGTCCCCTCCGTCATTTTCTTTTAATATATATATATATATATACATAATACACACACAAATACATATATATAATTTGATCATATATAACAATTACTCATTTTGTAACAATATTACCGAAAAAATCCCACACATACAACAAACAATACAAGATCACTCAGAATATATCAAAAGTCTAGAATCACAAGTTCAGGACTTGAAAAACAGATCACGTTGATCTAATTTGTGTATTAGTAATTTGCCAGAAGAATACTAAAACCTGCAAGAAGATATTACAAAGCTTTTTCATCAACTAGTGCCTGACGTGGATATTAGTATACTATTAATGGATAGAGTACATAGGGCATTAACCAAACCATCACAATTCTCTACCAGAGATATCGTTGTGAAATTACACAACTTTCATATAAAAGAATAAATTCTTAAAGCTGCCAGATTATCTCACAACCTAAGTTATGAAGGACATTCCATTCAGATCTATACATACCTCTCACCAACTACAGTCAAGAAACAACGAGAAATGAAACCTAAAGTACAGGCGTTAATAAAAGCTACCGCTGGAATTTCCCATTCAAGTTGATCTTCACACATTTAAATTCCACATACTCTTGTACAACAGTAGAAGAGGGCACATCTTTGCTGACTCGTCTATACATTAGCACAGAGGATCCAGAACCTTCAACATCTCCAAAACCCCAGAGGAAAGCATTTCAGAGACACTGGACTCCGGTTGGGAAAAATGGTAAATCTAAGAAAGTTAAACCATGCTTGAGTCCCCTGTCTGACTCCAACCCATCTAATGTTGAAGAATCACCACCTTCTTAAAGAGAATTCCAACAAGGGTATTTGAACTTACACTATCTGTTGGTATTATTGACCGACTATAAATATAAAGTTATTCACGAAACACTAAAATAGACAAATTAATTACAATGATGTAGTTTAATAGGGTCTTCCACCTTGCTATTTCTTTTACCCCACTTGTTTTCTTTACCTCATCCCTTACCCAGCTTTCCTAATCTTCACCCTATCCCCCCCTTTACCCCATTCTTCTCATAACTACCCTCTTCATCTCTTCTCCCTTCTGATACAGTTCAACTATATAGTTCTTAACTGGGCTTGCTATGATGATTTATAAGACATGTTTTTGCCTTCACAAAAGGCAACCAGTTGTTTTGAAAAGTTTATCTTCTACTGTTTATTTTTTACTGTTTTTATTTTGCTAGGTTTGATACATGAAGTCCTCCCTATTAAGTTAAACCATCATTATGTACTTCAATATACTCCATATTGTATAAAGAAATTGTTTAGATTATTTACTTGTCAAGAGATACCCTAAACTTCATTAGATACATAGATATCATATTATACTCACAAAACCAACCCACTCTAGGTCAGAAAATTACACAATAACAAATACGATTTAAATTCTACAGACCCCATGCATATCAAGGAAATGTCACATAATGTTATAAGACTTAACTCTAACATTAAAAGGAAAAAGCTATTTCAGAATATAAGGCCATGAAAGCCAACATCATAATGATACAAGAAACTCACTTCACATCACATTGCACCCCTAAATACTGGGACAAACTATATCCCACTCAATATCATGCCATAAGTAACAAGAAAAATGTTTCTTTATTATTACATTCCTCATTGAATTTAAAAGAAGAAGAGGTAATCAGAGATAAAACAGGGAGATATTTGATAGTAAGATGACTCATACAACATACACCAGTATTATTGGTTAATGTATATGCACCGAATGATCATCAGGTCCCATTTATTTCTAACCTAAGAAAACACCTAACACAATGGAAAAGATACAAAACTATTAAAGGAGGAGACTTTAATATGATGTTAGATAATAAATTACTACCACAAAACATAAGAGCACTACAACTAACACCATTCAAACAGAGATTACTCAGAGACCTAATTTTAGATCACAATCTTATTGACTGTTGGAGAGCACTTAACAAACAGGAACGAGACTATACAGATTATTCAGCGGTTCATGGTACACACTCTAGAATTGATTACTTCCTCACTAGCCATATATTGTATCCTTTAGTAGCCACAGCAAATATTAACAACTGCACATGGTCAGATCATGCAATAATAGAAATCACACTCAGAGGTAAGATAAATCCACAGAGAACTATGCCCTAGTCTCCTCAGAGATGACGTGATAAAACAAAAAATACATCAACAAATAACAGACACCTAGATTACGAGTTTTGCTTAACAGGGGTGCAGTGCTAACGAGCAGTTTATGCTCACCGCTCACTTGCAGACAGCGCTGGTATTACGGGTTTTTAGAAACCCGGCGTTAACCGCAAAAAAGTGAGCGATGAGCAAAATTTAGCTCCACATTTCACCTCAATACCAGCGCTGCTTACGGTAGCGGTGAGCAGGTAAAACGTGCTTGTGCACGATTTCCCCATAGGGATCAATGGGGGAGAGCCGGCTGAAAAAAAACCTAACACCTGCAAAAAAGCAGTGTTCAGTTTCTAACGCAGCCCCATTGATTCCTATGGGGAAAATACATTTATGTCTACACCTAACACCCTAACATGAACCCCGAATCTAAACACCCCTAATCTTACACTTATTAAGCCCTAATCTGCTGCCCCCGATATCGCCACCACCTGCATTATATTATTAACCCCTAATCTGCTGCTCCGGACACCGCTGCCACCTACATTATACTTATGAACCCCTAATCTGCTGCCCCCAACATCGCCGAATCCTACATTATATTTATTAACCCCTAATCTGTCACCCCCAATGTCGCCGCAACCAAACTACATTTATTAACCCAAAATCTGCCACCCCCAACGTCGCCACCACCACTATAATAAAGTAATTAACCCCTAAATCTAAGTCTAACCCTAACCCCCCTAACTTAAATTTAATTTAAATAAATCTAAATAAAATTAATACAATTCACTAAATTATTCCTATTTAAAACTACTTACCTATAAAATAAACCCTAAGATAGCTACAATATAACTAATAGTTACATTGTATCTATTTTAGGATTTATTTTTATTTTACAGGCAAGTTTGTATTTATTTTAACTAGGTAGAATAGTTACTAAATAGTTATTAACTATTAAATAACTTTCTAGTTAAAATAAAGAAAAATTTACCTGTAAAATAAAACCTAACCTATGTTACAATTACACCTAACACTACACTATAATTAAATTAATTACCTAAACTAAATACAATTAATTACAATTAAAAAAATTTATCTAAAGTACAAAAAAAACAAACACTAAATTAGAGAAAATAATAAAATAATTACAAGATTTTTAAACTAATTACACCTACTATAATCCCGTTAACAAAATAAAAAAGCCTCCCAAAATAAAAAAGCCCTACCCTACACTAAATTACAAATAGCCCTTAAAAGGGTCTTTTGTGGGGCATTGCCCCAAAGTAATCAGCTCTTTTACCTGTAAATTTTTTTTTACAAATACCCCCCAACATTAAAACCCACCACCCACACAACGAACCCTACTCTAAAACCCACCCAATCCCCCCTTAAAAAACCTAACACTAATCCCTTGAAGATCACCCTACCGTGAGAAGTCTTCACCCAACCGGGCAGAAGTGGTCCTCCAGATGGGCAGAAGTCTTCATCCAACCCGGGCAGAAGAGGTCCTCCAGACGGGCAGAGGTCTTCATCCAGACAGCATCTTCTATCTTCATCCATCCGGCGCGGAGCGGGTCCATCTTCAAGACATCCAACATGGAGCATCCTCTTCTTTCTTCGTCCAACGACTGAATGAAGGTTCCTTTAAATGACGTCATCCAAGATGGCATCCCTTCAATTCTGATTGGCCGATAGAATTCTATCAGCCAATCAGAATTAAGGTAGAAATAATCCTATTGGCTGATGCAATCAGCCAATAGGATTGAGCTCGCATTCTATTGGCTGATTGGAACAGCCAATAGAATGCCAGCTCAATCCTATTGGCTGATTGGATCAGCCAATAGGATTTTTCTACCTTAATTCCGATTGGCTGATAGAATTCTATCAGCCAATCGGAATTGAAGGGACGCCATCTTGGATGACGTCATTTAAAGGAACCTTCATTCAGTCGTCGGACGAAGAAAGAAGAGGATGCTCCGCGTTGGATGTCTTGAAGATGGAGCCGCTCCGCGCCGGATGGATGAAGATAGAAGATGCCGTCTGAATGAAGACTTCTGCCCGTCTGGAGGACCTCTTCTGCCCGGCTTAGATAAAGACTTCTGCCCGTCTGGAGGAACACTTCTGCCCGGTTGGGTGAAGACGTCTCGCGGTAGGGTGATCTTCAAGGGGTTAGTGTTAGGTTTTTTTAAGGGGGGATTGGGTGGGTTTTAGAGTAGGGTTGGTTGTGTGGGTGGTGGGTTTTAAGATTGGGGGGAATTGTACTTTATTTTTACAGGTAAATGAGCTGATTACTTTGGGGCAATTCCCCACAAAAGGCCCTTTTAAGGGCTATTTGTAATTTAGTGTAGGAAAGGGCTTTTTTTTATTTTGGGGGCTTTTTTATTTTGTTAGGGGGATTAGAGTAGGTGAAATTAGTTTAAAAATCTTGTAATTATTTTATTATTTTCTGTAAAAAAATTTTTTTTCGTACTTTAGATATTTTTTTAAATTGTAATTAATTGTATTTAGTTTAGGTAATTAATTTAATTATAGTGTAGTGTTAGGTGTAATTGTAACTTAGGTTAGTTTTTATTTTACAGGTAAATGTGTCTTTATTTTAACTAGGTAGTTATTAAATAGTTAATAACTATTTAATAACTTTTGTACCTAGTTAAAATAAATACAAAGTTGCCTGTAAAATAAAAATGAACCCTTAGATAGCTACAATGTAACTATTAGTTATATTGTAGCTATCTTAGGGTTTATTTTATCAGTAAGTATTTAGTTTTAAATAGGAATAATTTAGCTAATTATAGTAATTTTATTTAGATTTATTTAAATTATATTTAAGTTAGGGGGTTAGGGTTAGACTTAGATTTAGGGATTAATACATTTAATATAGTGGCAACGACGTTGGGGTCGGCAGATTAGGGGTTAATAAATGTAGGTAGGTGTCGGCGATGTTAGGGCAGGCAGATTAGGGGTTAATAATATTTAACTAGTGTTTGCGATGCGGGAATACGGCGGTTTAGGGGTTAATATATTTATTATAATGGCGATGATGTTCATTTCGGCAGATTAGGGGTTAAAAATTTTATTTTAGTGTTTGCGATGTGGGGGGCCCTCGGTTTAGGGGTTAATAGGTAGTTTATGGGTGTTAGTGTACTTTTTAGCACTTTAGTTAAGAGTAACTTAACTACTGACTTAAATGCGGTACCAGGCTTGACAGGAGAGGGTCTACCACTCACTTTTGGTTAGACTCGTAATACCGTTATGCAAGTCCCATTCAGCTAGATTACGAGTTGTGCATTAAGGTTAAAAAGCAGCGTTGAGAGGTCCCAACGCTGCTTTTTAATGCCCGCTGGTATTACGAGTCTTGAAATGACAGGTTCACCGCTCACTTTTTTGGCCAGACTCGGAAATACCGCAAATCCACTTATGTCAATTGCGTAACCTATTTTCAAAGGGACTTGCATAATGCCGGTATTACGAGTCTGACCAAAAGTGAGCGGTACAGCCTCTCCTGTCAAGACTGATACCGCATTTTAAAGTCAGTAGTTAAGAGTTTTACACTACAACGCCATAGCATAAAACTCTTAACTAAAGTGCTAAAAAGTACACTAACACCCATAAACTACCTATTAACCCCTAAACCGAGGCCCCCCCCACATCGCAAACACTAAAATAACATTTTTAACCCCTAATCTGCCGAACCGAACGTCGCCACCACTATAATAAATATATTAACCCCTAAACCGCCGCACTCCCGCATCGCAAACACTAGTTAAATATTATTAACCCCTAATCTGCCGGCCCTAACATCGCCGACACCTACCTACATTTATTAACCCCTAATCTGCCGACCTCAACATCGTTGCCACTATAATAAATGTATTAACCCCTAAATCTAAGTCTAAGCCTAACCCTAACCCACCCTAATTTAAATATAATTTAAATAAATCTAAATAAAATTACTATAATTAGCTAAATTATTCCTATTTAAAACTAAATACTTACCGATAAAATAAACCCTAAGCTAGCTACAATATAACTAATAGTTACATTGTAGCTATCTTAGGGTTTATTTTTATTTTACAGGCAACTTTGTATCTATTTTAACTAGGTACAATAGTTACTAAATAGTTATTAACTATTTAATAACTACCTAGTTAAAATAAAGACAAATTTACCTGTAAAATAAAACCTAACCTAAGTTACAATTACACCTAACACTACACTATAATTAAATGAATTACCTAAACTAAATACAATTAATTACAATTTAAAAAAATATCTAAAGTACGAAAATAAACACTAAATTACAGAAAATAATAAAATAATTACAAGATTTACACCCAATCTAATCCCCCTAACAAAATAAAAAATCCCCCCAAAATAAAAAAAGCCCTACCCTACACTAAATTACAAATAGCCCTTAAAAGGGCCTTTTGTGTGGCATTGCCCCAAAGTAATTAGCTCTTTACCTGTAAAAAAAAAGTATAATCCCCCCCAACATTAAAACCCACCACCCACACAACGAACCCTACTCTAAAACCCACCCAATCCCCCCTTACAAAACCTAACACTAACCCCTTGAAGATCACCCTACCGTGAGACGTCTTCACTCAACCGGGCAGAAGTGGTCCTCCAGACTGGCAGAAGTCTTCATCCAAGCCGGGCAGAAGAGGTCTTCCAGACGGGCAGAAGTCTTCATCCAGACGGCATCTTCTATCTTCATCCATCCGGCACGGAGCGGGTCCATCTTCAAGACATCCGACGCGGAGCATGTTCTTCTTTCTTCATCCGACGACTGAATGAAGGTTCCTTTAAATGACGTCATCCAAGATGGCATCCCTTCAATTCCGATTGGCTGATAGAATTCTATCAGCCAATCGGAATTAAGGTAGAAAAAATCCTATTGGCTGATGCAATCAGCCAATAGGATTGAACTTCAATCTTATTGGCTGATCCAATCAGCCAATAGGATTGAGCTGGCATTCTATTGGCTGTTCCAATCAGCCAATAGAATGCAAGCTCAATCCTATTGGTTGATTGCATCAGCCAATAGGATTTTTTCTACCTTAATTCCGATTGGCTGATAGAATTCTATCAGCAATCGGAATTGAAGGGACGCCATCTTGGATGACATCATTTAAAGGAACCTTCATTCAGTCATCAGACGAAAAAAGAAGAGGATGCTCCGTGTTGTATGTCTTGAAGATGGACCCGCTCCGTGCCGGATGTAACCGCTTGGATCAATTTGCACTAGCCCTGCAAACCCTGCTGACTCGCACTGCACATTTGGACCAAAGTTTCCTGCAAGTTATGGCTGCTCCTGTTTCCGCTGCTGCACCTATGCCTACCAGGAGCATGTCCGGTCCTGCACCTCTACCTCAGCGATATGGAGGTGATCCTATTCAGTGCAGAGGGTTTTTGAACCAGGTGGGCATTTACTTTGAGATGTTATCTCAGGCATTTCCCTCTGACAGAGCTAAGGTGGGATTTCTCATCTCGTTACTCTCTGACACAGCTCTTGCCTGGACAAATCCTGGGCCTTTAGGAGAAGGGAGGGGCTCTGTCTCTATTGTGGGTTACAGGGCCAACTTTTGAAGTCTTGTCGTACATGGCTGGGAAACGCTGACACCTAAGGTCCTGTCGGGGGCAGACCTTGGTTGGTTTCCCTCGTCCCCGGAACCGCTTAAGGAGAAACCTTTGGTCATGGTTGTCCTTTCCTGGGTGGACTCCTCCATAGTCACTCAGGCTCTTGTTGACTCTGGTGCTGCGGGGTATTTCATTGACAGTGCTTTTGTATCAAAACACTCCATTCCTGTTTTGCCTCGGCCCATTCTGCTTGCTATTGAGGCCATTGATGGCAGGTCCCTTCAGCGTGCACTCTTTACTCACGAAACTGCTCCGTTGTCCATGGCTGCTGGGCCTCTCCATTTTGAAACCCTCTAGTTCCAGGTGATAAATTCTCCGCATTTTCAGGTTGTTCTGGGTTATCCCTTGCTCCAAAAGCACAATCCCAGTCTCGATTGGCGCAGGTCTGAAATTTTGTCGTAGTCCCCGCAATGTATTTCCACTTGTCTTCGGAAACCAGTTAAAGTCTTGTGCACTTCTTCAGTATCTCAATTACCAGAGGAGTACCGAGAGTTCCTAGACGTTTTTGACAAGGTGCGTGCCGGTACGTTGCCTCCTCACCGGTCTTACGATTGTGCCATAGAACTGCAACCCGGAACCATTCCTCCTCAGGGCCAGGTGTACCCTCTGTCTGTTGCAGAGAATTGTGCTATGGAGGAGTATGTTGCCGATGTTCTGTCGTGGGGGATCATCTGCAAATCCTGCTCTCCTGCAGGGGCTGGCTTCTTCTTTGTGAAGAAAAAGGGTGATGAGTTAAGACCATGTATCGATTATAGGGGTCTTAATCATCTTACCATTAAGAATGCTTACCCTATTCCGCTCATTATGGAACTCTTTGACCGCCTCAAGGGAGCTAGGGTCCTTACTAAATTTGATTTGAGAGGAGCATACAATCTCGTTAGGATTAAGGAGGGCCACGAATGGAAAACAGCATTTAACACCAGGAGGGGGCATTATGAGTATCTTGTAATGCCCTTTGGCCTATGTAATGCTCCTGCTGTTTTTCAGGAATTTATTAATGATGTCCTACGAGACATGTTGCAACAGTGTGTTGTGGTATACTTAGATGACATCCTCATACACTCACCCACACTTGAGGCTCATCATTCTGATGTTACATGAGTTTTTCAGAAACTACGTGAGAATGGCCTGTTTTGTAAACTCAAGAAATGTGAGTTCCATCAGACTCAAGTAACCTTCCTAGGTTATGCTATCTCCATTGCAGGGTTCTCCATGGATCCTGACAAGTTATTTGCAGTTCTGCATTGGCCTCGCCCAGTTGGTCTTCGGTCAATTCAACGTTTTTTGGGGTTTGCCAATTACTATAGAAAGTTTATTAAAAACTTTTCTTCCTTGGTCAAACCTATCACAGACATGACCCGTATTGAGAATGATCCACTCCATTGGTCACCTACTGCCATTAAGGCCATTGATAGTTTTAAGACTGCATTTGCTGCCACTCCAGTTCTGGCTCATCCTAACCCTGTCCTGCCTTTCGTTCTTGAGGTCGATGCATCTGTGACTGGAGTAGGTGCCCTCTTGTCTCAACGTCCTACGCCTGACGGTTCTTTGCATCCATGTGGTTTCTTTTCTAAGAAATTGTCTCCAGCGGAGTGCAATTATTAAATTGGTGACAGGGAATTACTGGTCATAATTTTGGCACTCAAGGGATGGAGGCATCTTCTCGAGGGTACTAGCATGCCACAACTTACTGACCACAAGAATTTAACTTATCTATCTGAAGCAAAACGTTTGTCGCCCCGACAGGCCAGATGGGCGCTATTTTTGTCTTGGTTTAATTATGTGGTCTCCTACCTGCCTGGTAGTATGAATGTTAGGGCTGATGCCCTCTCTCGACAATTTTCGTCTCTGTCCAAGGAGGAGTCTGTACCTACTCCTGTTATACCTCCTGACCATATTTTGGCTACCATACGTACTAATTTGACTTCTCCCTTGGGGGAGGAGATCCTGGCTGCGCAAACCTATGCACCTCCTGAGAAACCTAGTGGTAAGTGTTTTGTTCCTGAGAATCTTCGAACTAAACTTTTGCACACTTACCACTATCCTAAAGCCGCAGGTCACCCAGGCAAGAACCAAATGATTTGGTCTGTCACTCGACAATTCTGGTGGCCAGGTCTTAGTTCTGATGTTGCTGCGTATGTTGCCTCCTGCACAGTTTGTGCACAGAATAAGACTCCTCAACATCTTCCTGTGGGTCTTCTTCAACTTATTGCTAATGGTGAGCATCCTTGGACACATCTTTCCATGGACTTCATTGTCGAGCTCCCTGTTTCCAATGGCAATACTGTTATCCTTATGGTGGTCGATTTTTTTTCTAAAATGTCACATTCCCTTGATGAAGCTGCCCACTGCTCAGGAGCTTGCTTCAATTTTTGCCCGGGAGGTCTTCCGTTTATATGGGTTACCCAAAGAGATAGTGTCGGACCGGGGTAGCCAGTTTGTCTCCAGATTTTGGCGTTCCTTTTGTGCTCAAATGGGGATCCAGCCTTCCTTCTCCTCGGCATATCACCTTCAATCCAATGGGGCTGCGGAGCAGTCTAATCAAGCTCTGGAACAGTTCCTCTATTGCTATGTCTCAGATTACCACAATAATTGGTCTGAACTGTTACCTTGGACAGATTTTGCTTGTAATAGTGCTATTAATGCTTCCTCAAAGTTATCCCCGTTCATGGCGAATTATGGGTTTCAACCATCCTTGTTGTCCGATTCATTCATGTCTCAGGATATTCCGGCTTTGGAGGAGCATCTCCGGCAACTCCGTTCCACGTGGGTGCAGATTCAGGATTACCTTCATCGTTCTATGCAGCGCCAAAAGTTCCAGGATGATCGTAGGCATCTGCCTGTGCCTTCCTACCAGGTTGGTGAGAGAGTTTGGCTGTCCTCCCGCAACTTGAACCTTCATGTGCCTTTCAATTAATTGGCTCCCCGTTATGTTGGTCCTTTTCGAATACTCAGATGGGTTAATCCTGTGGCCTACGCTCTTGACCTTCCTCCTGCACATCTCCAATGTTTTTCATGTCACCCTCTTGAAACCATTAGTTTATAATCGGTTTACCACTGTGTTGCCTCGTCCCCGTCCTATCTTTGTTGACAACCATGAGGAGTATTAGGTTAGCAGCATTATTGACTCTCGTATGTCCAGGGGCCGTGTACAGTATTTGGTTCACTGGAGGGGCTATGGTCCGGAGGAGCGTTCTTGGGTTCCCTCCTCTGATGTTCATGCTCCCGCCCTCCTCCATGCCTTCCATGCCCATTTCCCCAATAAGCCTTTTGTCCTTCCGCGGGGGAGGGGTCATTGAGGGGAGGGTACTGTCAGGGTTTTTTCCCTGTTTTGTTTGCCATGTGCTGCTGGAAGCCATTTTACTCACCTCTCTTCCTCCAACTAACTTTAACAACACATTTAACTTTATATTGGAGGGAAAAGATATTCCCCCAGAGATGTTATTATCTAGGATTTTAGTTATCCCAAAACCAGGGCAAAGTAGACAACATTGTAAAAATTATAGGCCCATATACCTTATTAACCAGGATCTCAAACTTCTTACCAAAATTTTAGCAAATTGATTGGCCACTCCAATTGTGAAATTGATCCATACAGACCAAGTAGGGTTCATAAAACAAAGGGAATCACCAGACAATATCCACAAAATTGTGGATTTTATAAATTGGACCTCTACAAAAGGAGTGCCTTCTCTGTTTCTCTCGTTGGATGCAGAGAAGGCATTCGATAGAATGAATTGGGATTACATGCATGCAGTTTTTCTAAATTTGGGATAACGGGGCCTTTTTACAAGGCATTAAAATCATTATACTCTAAACCAGAAGCGTATGTCAAACTATCGGGATATCAATCTAAATCAATCAAAATTATAAATGGAACATTATGCATTGAAACACTAGCGGTCAAAATAAGAGATCATAAAGATATTATAGGAATCCTAATTGGAAGACGTAATTGTAAAATATCATTATTTGCAGACATTGTTATTATGTCCTTAACAAAGCCACTTTTATTGCTTCCTCCCTTGTACTCTTTAATTCAAGACTTTAGCCATATTTCAGGCTACAAAATAAATGAAGATAAGTGTGAAGCCTTAGACATAAATCTTCCACAACATACAAAAAAAGATACTTGAATTACATTTTAACCTCTCATGGGCAAAGAAATCACTTAAAGGGACATAATACTCATATGCTAAATCACTTGAAACTAATGCAGCATAACTGTAAAAAGCTAACAGGAAAATATCTCATGAGATTTCATAGTAAACTTCCTTTAAACTGAATAGGGAAATAATATGAGAGTGCACGAGGCTCAACCCCTTAGCTGTCCCGGGACAGACATACTGATTTGCTGCTTAGAAGTCCTTTACAATGGGATGTGGCTACTGAGGAACTTTTGAGGTAAAATATCTTTGTTTTTTTACATAGAGATGTTCAAGTGATATTTTCTAGTCAGCTTTTTACAGCTATGCTGCATTACTTTAAAGTGTTTCAACATTTGGGCATTATGGCCCTTTAAGTATCTGGGAATTAATTTGACTCCTAATGTAAATAACCTTTATCAGGGAAACTATTTACCCATATTCACCAAAGGTAGAAAACTAATGACCATAAAATTTCCTTATATGTTAGAATCATTACCACCAAAATGACAATATTGCCTAAATTATTGTACATATTCCGCTCATTGCCAGTTTTTGTATCACTATCAGAACTTCACAACTTGCAAAAAGATATTTTAAATTTTGTTTGACAAGGCAAAATAGGAATACTTAATAAAAAAATTATGTTACGTCATAAAAGCAGTGGAGGAGTAGGTATACCTGACCTCATTTGTTACTACTACACAGCACAGATGGCGCAAACAATACAATGGTATAGAGGGACTAACCCACCACAATGGATACATATTGAGGCCAACATGATAGAAATTGATCATATATATAAACTACTGTGGACACCAAAGCAAAACAGACCAACACATAAAAAAATGTTTATATCAATTAACCACACTGTACATATATGGGATACACTAACGACTACATTTTTGTTACTCAATGATAGATCAAGAATTATACCTTTAGTAACACTTCAATCATCCATCACTGAACAAGTGCAGCAGAAATGGGCAAATAAAGGCCTTTATAGAATCGCAGACACGATAATCAATGGCAAGGTCATCACATATACACAATATGCAGAATAAGGGGAAGTAGAGCAGAATCTATGGTATCATTATTTACAGTTACAATCTAGAATTCAGGAAGTAATGGGTAATAAAAACCCACCGACAAACACACAGTTTGAAACACTATGCTTATCAAAATAACCAATCAAAGGACTAATATCAAAAATATATATTATGTTTAACCTAAAAGATAAACCTAGTAAAACATCAAAGATGCTTAAATAAGAAAAATAATTGAATAAAACATGGGACGTGGAGAAATGGATAAACTATATTGATAGAAGTTCATCATTTACAGTCAATGCATTATTAAAAGAGAATTTCTATAAAGTAATACATGGTTGGTATTTCTACCCTACTATATTCTGAAATCTAGACAAAACATCAGGCAGACTATGTTATAGAGGCTGTAGAGAAGTGGGAACATACCCCCACATGTGTAAAATGTAAAAATGTTAGAGAGCTTGGGCGTTGGTATCTATTACATTAAGTAAAACATTTTAAAAGAATATAATACTTTCTCCGGAACAAGCACTTCACTTCCCAGTAGATGGAATATTAAAACAACACTTTAGTCTGGTGGCAATGATATGTACAATCACCAGACTAAGTATATTTAGATATTGGAAAGTAGATCCACCTAGTCTGGATTACATTTTAAAACAGATAGAATACCACTATAACATAACAAGTACTGTAGCTACATTACTCAATACTAAGGGTCGATTTTTGGTTCAATGGGAACCATACATAATGTATTATAAGGCACAGAGACAAACCTCCACCCGAGCATCAACAACATAAATCGATATCACAATTGGTATTACATATAACTCTGTTTTGAGGTTTGAAAATAATAAATATGAAGGAGAATTTATATTAGCATTATGTTACAATGTATGATTATATATTGTAGACTTTAGTTGGGTTGAGACTAATCGAGTAAACTGATGGTAAATGTTTATTTGGCAATAACCATGAAATCAAAGGAGACTAAGGAGTATATTTATCATAGTGCGAGCGGACATGATACAATGTAGCGTATCACGTCCGCTTCACATCGATAAATGCTGACAGCATACGCTGTCGGTATTTATCATTGCGCCAGCAGTTCTTGTGAACTGCTTGTGCAATGCCACCCCCTGCAGATTTGTGGCCAATTGGCATATAGCAGGGGGTGTCAATCAACCCGATCAACCCGGGTTGATTTCTGTCCACGGCCTCAGAGCAGGTGGACAAGTTATGGAACAGCAGAGCTTGATAAATCGGCCCCCATATGTACAAGTTTAATGTTTATTTAATTCACAAAAATTGTACTATAACATAACAGAAAAAAATGTAATGCAATATTCATGTATGTAATATGATAGTTAAAAGGAAAATAAAAATATTTCATAAAAAAAAGTATAGCACATGGGGTTTAGATAAGGATGCTAAAGTCACATCCTTTCTCTAATAAGAATTATTTTTCTTTACCTTTAATAATTATCTTTTAGGATTAACAAATTTAGTGATATAACTCTAACTTTTTTTCTTTTACAGCATTATAGGAAATATAAGTAAATACTTTTTTGGACATTCTCTATGGACATTTATTTTGGGACTCTAAGGAAGTTTATTTGATATATTCACATTGGGACATAAATTTGAAAAATACAATCAAAAAAGAAGAAACACTATTGCATTGTTTCCACTTTTTCAATAGAATACGTTTTCTGATAATTCACAAAGCCTGGAAATATACACTTCACCAATATTCTAAAAAAATGACTTGAATGGGAACTATTATACTACCCAAATGCGAACTTTCCTGGTTTTTATATTATTTGTTAAACATAATTTTTATTGGTTGATGTAATCACACAACCATATTTTTATTGGTTTATGTAATCATGTGACAGTTGTAACATATGAGAGAGTAGGTGGCAGCATTGCACAATTATTAAACATCCAACCCCTAAAATTAAAGTTAATACCCTTATCTTAGAATTTGATAAGCTAATGTCTTAGTTACAAAGAGATTTGAGGAGGCACTAAAAGTATCAGTACTGACCAAAAGGTTCAAATAGATCTATTTAATACTGGCATATAGAAGGTTGAATTATGGCTCTATATGTGGCAAAACAGAGCTTAATTACTTCTGTAACTATTACATGAACAACTGGGGTTAAATTAGTGCTTTGCAATTAAGGGGGGAATATCCCTGATCTGCAGATATCAGTATTAGGCAAGACCACTGCCCAGTTTATTAGAAATGCATATGGAGTATGGGTTTTGACTAGGGGCCATTGAATATACCCATGAATTGAATTTCCTTATGTTTCTTAACCTAGCAATGCCCTTAATAGCAAATAAAGGGACTTTAAACCCAGGGTCGGCTCCAGAACTAATGAAATGGGGGGGCATTTTTTTTTCACAAGGGGGCACGCATTTACAAAGCATGTATGAGAGTCAAAATAAGAGCAGACCTACATATTCTGCAAGAAAGTGTAGCTTTAAAACTTGAGACCCCCAGTGCAATAGCTCCTTAAAAACAATTCACCCCTTAACCACCATGATCCAAAACCCTTAAACTCAATCTCAAATCTCAATCATGTCCCCTAAACAGCCATGCACCCCCAAACCCCCCAATGCAATTAACTCCTTTGTTTGCACTAGCAGTGAGGATACTAGGTTTTTAGGTACTGGAAATTTTGTAGATTAAATTTAGCTATACCTGTTTTACAATAACAAATTGATATCAGGCTACTTAATACAACCTATGTACTGTGAACCTTTAAGAACCTATAAGAATATGATTGTATCATATAAATATAAGTCTATAAATGGCTACCAGCTTCTATCGATGCCTCAAAAGTGCACTGTGATCTTAGGGCCCGGCCTCTCTCACTTCTCTCTCTCTCTCTCTCTCTCTCTCTCTCACTTCTCTCTCCCTCTCACACACTTTTCTCTCTCTCTCACACACACTTTTCTCTCTCTCACACTCACTTTTCTCTCTCACATTTCTCTCTCTCTCACACGTTTCTCTCTCTCTCACTTTTCTCTCTCTCTCACTTTTCTCTCTCTCTCACTTTTCTCTCTCTCTCTCACTTTTCTCTCTCACTTTTATCTCGCTTTTCTCTCTCTCTCACTTTTCTCTCTCTCACTTTTCTCTACCTCTCACTTTTCTCTCTCTCTCACTTTTCTCTCTCTCTCACTTTTCTCTCTCTCTCACTTTTCTCTCTCTCTCACTTTTCTCTCTCTCTCTCACTTTTCTCTCTCTCTCACTTTTCTTTCTCTCTCACTTTTCTTTCTCTCTCTTTTCTCTCTCTCTCACTTTTCTCTTTTCTCTCTGTCTCCAATCACACACAAAGATTAAACACACACATATTGCAGTAACATGGACTATTTTTCTTTTTCTTTTCAGCGAATGCAAGTACATGTTTGTTTTTTGTTTTTTAACAAAATCGCCATGTCCTTAAATCAATTATTTTAAAAGAAAATATTCCTGCGCTAGTTAACTAAACCATTAACACATCTGCTTTGCCTGTGTTCACATAGCAAAACTGATTAAGTAGACCCTTGCCTAAAAGAAGCAATAGCCTTACACATACTTAGTTCTAAAGGTATAGTTGCTCTAAATATATAAAAACTGTCAGCTTGTGACACAGAGCAGCATCTCTTGCATAACCTCCTCACCTCCTTACAGCTTGTGAGCATCATTTAACCCCATGTCTGCCAAAAAAAGGCTACAGTGCATTGTACAGGAATACACTGCTATCCTCCTTGGTAGCCATGGGGTTAAATAGTGTTTTTCTTGAAAGAATGCTGAATTGAGAGAAATAAAGCCTCACCTACTCGGCTGCTTCTGGTGTCTGTATTGAGGACAGCACTTCTTTCCTCTGACATTCTTGTTTGCTGGAAGTGGCTGTCCTTATTATTTACGGAGTTTTACTAATATACTTGTGTAATGCATTGTGTCTGCTGCTCTCCCTGTTTAAATTTTCCCGGTCCCTGACAGCGCTGTGTGATTTATGCACACAGCTGTGAGTCAGTTTAGGTCCTTCCCTCTCAGTGTGAGGACTGGAATTCAGGAACTAGCTGTGCTGCACGGGGATGTGAAAAGGGCTTTGTTTATTTTTATTTCCGCGTCTTGCTGCCCAGTTTCCTTAAGAGGTCAGCACTGTTGGAAAAAAATAATGAGCTTTTCACCTACCTCTTGTGTTGCACGGCCTGATGTTCTGCCTGTGCGACACCGAGAAGGAAGACCTTAGAGGGAACATTGCCCCTGGGTACCTGCACATATTTTTATCCCAGGACAAAACTAAAATGTTAGATACAGTGGATCTGTGCCAGTAGTCAGTGCCTTGTGTCCACGGTGTCTTCCTTGAGAGACAGTTACTGCGCAATACTACTACTGGCTGCTTGGCTTTATCTTCACTCGCTAGTACAGAAGCTGTGCACTGGGGAAATTATATATTTTATTAATTAGCACATTGAGCAGTGCAAGTGTACAGAGAAATAACAGTAGCTCTGTACACCTGCACTGCTCAATGTGCTAATTAATAAAATATATAATTTTCCCAGTGCACAGCTTCTGTACTAGCGAGTGAAGCTAAAGCTAAGCAGTCAGTAGTAGTATTGCGCAGTAACTGTCTCTCAAGGAAGTCACCAGTGAATTTTCTGGTCCGCGGTTGTCTTCCAGAGTGTGAACGTGGGATGTGAGTGGAAAAAGGCAGATCACTCTTTCTGCTCTGCATAAATGACTTCCCCCACTTCGCTTGTGTCATAGTAAATTCAGTAATTTTTAGCGCGCACAAGCCCCAGAAAGGTTGCGGGGCAAAAAAATATTTTTTTTCTACTAAAAAAATAATTTTAAAAAATCCTGTGTTTTGAGGGGGCACAGCATTCCATTTGGGTGGGCATTGCCCCCCAAAGCCCCCCCTTGGAGCCGACCCTGTTTAAACCTGAACGTTTCTTGAATAGTTAGCAATTATCTAGAATACCAAAGCCTCAATTTAAATCAGCAGAGTTTGCTAAGTGTAAACTTCAAACTCAACTTGTCTTGTGTATTGTAAAAGAAGGAAGCCAAAAATTACCCATGTGGCTGTTTGAAAATGTTCAGCCACAGAGTTTCATTAGGTAAATATTAAAAACACCAGTAATTTCACAGGGATTTTGCAGGCCTACATGCAAGCAAAATATACCCAGCCACTAACTGATTCAACATTAATTATAACTGCTTAATGTGTTTCAAAACAAGTTTTTCATTGTAATAATTTCATTGTAATAATTGTATCAGTTCATGATATGCATAATTAAAGCTTTTTCTATTATTCTATTTATTTTCAAAAGGAACAAAGATTCAATTGTAATCATGAACGAACATTCAGATTTTCATATTTTATTGCATACTTGAAAAGAGTGACCTGAACTATAGTTTAACATTTCTATTTAATAAGAAAATTGTGTTTGTTACAAATGAATTGAGCATCTGTGAGATTTAGGGGGGTAGTTATCAATGTGTCTATTTTACCTGTCTTCGCCGGCCCAATACTCCCGCCTAAGCTCGCCTCACATCGCCGCCGCGGACCTGCAAAAATTCGCCTAAGTTATCAAAAAAGCTGTCAAAAAGCCGCGCACCAAGTACGGGGCGATGAGCAGCGGACTGTGAGAGTTATCACTCATCCGATCTCGCTGCTCTTCGGCTTTTTTACAGCTTTCTTGCTAGCCTGTCACTAAGCACCCACACTAAACTACACTGTTCTACCCCCTATACCGGCGCCCCCGGAGCCTCCCGCAACTAAATAAAGTTACTAACCCCTAAACTGCAGCTCCTAGACCCCGCCGCAACTCTTATAAATGTATTAACCCCTAAACCGCCGCTCCTAGACCCCGCCGCAACTCTTATAAATGTATTAACCCCTAAACCGCCGCTCCCGGAGCCCACCGCCACCTACATTATACCTAGTAACCACTATCCTGCCCCCCTATACCGTCGTCCTCTATAATAAAGTTATTAACCCCTATCCTGCTGATCCCGCACCTCGCCGCAACTAAATAAATAGTTTAACCCCTAAACCGCCGCTCCCTGACCCCGCAGCAACCTATATTAAATTTATTAACCCCTAATCTGCCCCCCCCTACACCATCGCCACCTATAATACATTTATTAACCCCTATCCTGTCCCCCACTACACCGCCGCCACGGTAATAAAATGATTAACCCCTAAACCTAAATCTAACACTAACCCTAACACCCCCCTAACTAAAATATTAATTAAATAAATCTAAATAACATTTCTATTATGAACTAAATTAATCCTATTTAAAACTAAATAATTACCTTTAAAATAAACCCTAATATAGCTACAATATAAATAATAATTATATTGTAGCTATCTTTATTTTAACAAGGTACAATAGCTATTAAATAGTTATTAATTATTTAATAGCTTACCTAGCTAAAATAAAGAGAAATTAACCTGTAAAATAAAAACTAACCTAAGTTACAATTACACCTAACACTACACTATACTTAAATAAATTATTCCTATTTAAAACTAAATACTTACCTGTAAAATAAACCCTAATAATTATATTGTAGCTATTTTAGGATTTATATTTATTTTACAGGTAACTTTGTATTTCTTTTAGCTGGTTAGAATAAATCCTAACCTAAGTTACAATTAAACCTAACACTACACTATCATTAAATTAATTAAATAAATTAACTAGAAATAACTACAATTAAATACAATTACATAAACTAACTAAAGTACAAAAAATAAAAAAAGCTAAGTTACAAAAAATAAAAAAAATAAGTTACAAACATTTAAAAAATATTACAACAATTTTAAGCTACTTACACCTAATCTAAGCCCCCTAATAAAATAACAAACCCCCCAAAATAACAAAATGCCCTACCCTATTCTAAATTAAAAAAGTTCAAAGCTCTTTTACCTTACCAGCCCTTAAAAGGTCCTTTTGTGGGGGCATGCCCCAAAGAATTCAGCTCTTTTGCCTGTAAAAGAAAAATACAACCCCCCCCAACGTTAAAACCCACCACCCACATACCCCTAATCTAACCCAAACCCCCCTTAAAATAACCTAACACTAATCCCCTGAAGATCATCCTACCTTGAGTCGTCTTCACTCAGCCGAGCAGCGATGGAACCGAAGAAGAGACCCGGAGCGGCAGAAGTTATTCTCAAAGGGGCGCTGAAGAAATCTTCCATCCGATGAAGTGATCCTCCAGGCGGCGCTGAAGAAGTCTTCTATCCGGGCGATGTCATCTTCCAAGCGGGGTCTTCAATCTTCATCCCGCCGACGCGGAACATCCGTCTTTACCGATGGACTACCGACGAATAAAGGCTCCTTTAAGGGACGTCATCCAAGATGGCGTCCCTTCAATTCCGATTGGCTGATAGGATTCTATTAGCCAATCGGAATTAAGGTAGGAAAAATCTGATTGGCTGATTGAATCAGCCAATCAGATTCAAGTTCAATCCGATTGAGCTCGCATTCTATTGGCTGATCGGAACAGCCAATAGAATGCGAGCTCAATCTGATTGGCTGATTGGATCAGCCAATCGGATTGAACTTGAATCTGATTGGCTGATTCAATCAGCCAATCAGATTTTTCCTACCTTAATTCCGATTGGCTGATAGAATCCTATCAGCCAATCGGAATTGAAGGGACGCCATCTTGGATGACCTCCCTTAAAGGAGCCTTCATTCGTCGGTAGTCCGTCGGTAAAGAAGGATGTTCCGCGTCGGCGGGATGAAGATTGAAGACCCCGCTTGGAAGATGACATCGCCCGGATAGAAGACTTCTTCAGCGCCGCCTGGAGGATTACTTCATCGGATGGAAGATTTCTTCAGCGCCCCTTTGAGAATAACTTCTGCCGCTCCTGGTCTCCTCTTCAGTTCCATCGCTGCTCGGCTGAGTGAAGACGACTCAAGGTAGGATGATCTTCAGGGGATTAGTTAAGGGCGGTTTGGGTTAGATTAGGGGTATGTGGGTGGTGGGTTTTAATGTTGGGGGGGTTGTATTTTTCTTTTACAGGCAAAAGAGCTGAATTCTTTGGGGCATGCCCCCACAAAAGGCCCTTTTAAGGGCTGGTAAGGTAAAAGAGCTTTGAATTTTTTTAATTTAGAATAGGGTAGGGCATTTTTTTCTTTTGGGGGGGTTTGTTATATTATTAGGGGGCTTAGATTAGGTGTAAATAGCTTAAAATTGTTGTAATATTTTTTAAATGTTTGTAACCTATTTTTTTATATTTTGTAACTTAGCTTTTTTTTTATACTTTAGTTAGTTTATGTAATTGTATTTAATTGTAGATATTTGTAGGTAATTTATTTAATTCATTTTATGATAGTGTAGTGTTAGGTTTAATTGTAACTTAGGTTAGGATTTATTTTACATGTAATTTTGTATTTCTTTTAGCTAGGTAGCTATTAAATAGTTAGTAACTATTTAATAACTATTCTAACTAGCTAACATAAATACAAAGTTACCTGTAAAATAAAAATAAATCCTAAAATAGCTACAATATAATTATTATTTATATTGTAGCTATATTAGGGTTTATTTTAAAGGTAAGTATTTAGTTTTAAATCGGATTAACTTAGTTCATAATAGAAATATTATTTAGATTTATTTAATTAATATTTAAGTTAGGGGGGGTGTTAGGGTTAGTATTAGACTTAGGTTTAGGGTTTAATAAATTTATTACAGTGGCGGCGGTGTAGTGGGGGGCAGGATAGGGGTTAATAAATGTATTATAGGTGGCGACGGTGTAGGGGGGGTAGATTAGGGGTTAATAAATTTAATATAGGTTGCGGCAGGGTCCGGGAGCGGCGGTTTAGGGGTTAAACTATTTATTTAGTTGCGGCGAGGTGTGGGATCGGCAGGATAGGGGTTAATAACTTTATTATAGAGGGCGGCGGTATAGGGGGGGCAGGATAGGGGTTACTAGGTATAATGTAGGTGGCGGTGGGCTTCTGGAGCGGCGGTTTAGGGGTTAATACATTTATTATAGTTGTGGCGGGGTCAGGGAGCAGCGGTTTAGAGGTTAATATGTATAGAGTAGCTTGCGGTGGGCTCCGGGAGCGGCGGTTTAGGGGGTAAACACTTTATTTAGTTGCGGCGGTGTAGGGGGGAGTGATTAGGGGTGTTTAGACTCGGGGTACATGTTAGGGTGTTAGGTGTAGACAGTTCCCACAGGAATCAATGGGATGTTTGGCAGCAGCGAACTTGTACTTTCGCTATGGTCAGACTCCCATTAATTCCTATGGGATCCTCCGCCTCCAGGGTGGCGGTTTGAAAACCAGGTACGCCTGGCCGGAAAAGTGCCGAGCGTACCTGCTAGTTTTTTGATAACTAGCAAAAGTAGTCAGATTGTGTGCGGAACATCTGGAGTGAAGTTAGAATTGATCTGTGTCGGACTTAGTCCGGCAGATCGAAGTTTACGTCACAAAATTCTACTTTTTCCGGTCTTTAGCCTTTGATAACTAAGGCGAATCAGCCTCGCCACAAATACGCTGCGGAATTCCAGTGTATTTGAGGTTGACGGCTTGATAACTAGGCCCCTTACTGTGAGAAACAGGAGAAAAGTCAAAATATGTTCTGCAAAACAAGCTAAAATGGGGGTTTTAATAGAGTAAAGATGTTTGATTAGATACATCTACAATTAATGTATTTTGGAATATTGCCAACACGGGTTTTCTATGCGAAGTATCCGACAAGTAAACAATGTGCAAACCATGGACACTTACATTCTGGAAAGGCCTTGAATTTGAAATCCCTGCAAGAATACATTTAAAGGAGTAGATTAAATAAGATGCAGATGCTGCTTTCTACGGCTGAAGTTTAAGGGTCGCTGAAAACTTAAATTAAGAAGCAGCAGTCGATCGGGATGATTGACACCCCCTGCAAATGTGCAGTAAGCGACATTGCACAAGCATTTCCCAAGAAATGCTTATGCAATGTTAAATGCCAACAGCATATGCTGTAGCGAATCATGTCCGCTCGACATATAATAAATTGACTCCAATGAGTTCTTCTAACTAACTACAGAAACAAGAGTTAGGTAAAAAAAAAAAGATCAGCTCGAACTCTGGCTAATATTTAATCAAATGTATTTTTAAATGAATTTCACAAGGAATCTTGGCCTAATGCAACGCCGTGATTGGAGGAAGCCGAATTTGTCAATTTGGACCCGCGAAGACGGCTTGCGACGGGCGGAGGAAGTGCTGGAGCGGCTGCCAGGATTAAAAGGTACGTTTTTGAAGAAAACAAGTGAAATGTCAATTTTGATTAATTAAATTGCCCTTGTTTTTAATAGGATTATTAAAAACCGGGCACTAATTCATCAAAATTGACCTTCACTTTAAGTTTCAAATTAAGGAACAATGAATTTCTTCCCTAAATGTAACTACCAATCAGCAAACTCTATCCAGGGTTCTGAAACAAAAATGAGTCGGCTCATAAGCTATGGGGAATACTTTATTGAATTTAAACTATACGGCTTAGTATGAAAACTGAACTCAAGAAGTCTGTCGACTGTCTCAACTGCAATCAAAAATTCTAACCAATTTCATTGTTAGATTCAAAAGTTGGGAATATATGAAAAACTTTATTGAACAAAGAACTTTTGTTTGAATGTAACCTTAAACGCAACAACAGGAAAAGACAAACTTCAATGAAATAAAAAAAAATAGTTTGCCCGCATGTTATTATTACTTTTTCCAGTCACAAAAAAATCTACAGAAATGTAAAATTTCTGAAGTCCCTGGCCTCAAAAAAGGTTACATATATGTTATATAGAGCATTTTTGGTGTCTAACATGATCAAAAACCAAACTTTTTTTTTCTTCTAAAAAATAAAGACATTTAACATTTGTACCCAAAGCAGCTGAAGAAGATATCAACGGAAAAAATCTGATAACATTGATTAAAAACTGTTTAGTGTAGTAATACAAATAAATAACATTATATGTTACTGCTAGCAACAAATTGAACCAGTAAATGAATAGCTACATATTTTCAGTATCAGATAAAGGATATTTCTTTAGCTATATTTATTTCTATATTATATAAAATCGTTGTGTTTTCGTTCCTACTGTCTGACCCTACAAACCTGTAAGTTTGTCTGTTTGGAAGCTGCCCTATTATTGAATTTTATATTGTTCAGTTTAGGCTTTTGTTACAAATAAAAGTGCTAGAGTTTGAACTCTTTCTAACAATTATTTTCCTTTGTCAGATACAAATGTCCTTAAAGTGTAAAATGTTTGGCTCAGAATTTTAAACATGGCTTAAGGAATAGCAAACAAATAACAGGCAAATATTTTTTATTAAGATTCTTTTAAATATGTTTACTTTTATAATGTTTAATATTTCAAAACTGAAGTGAAAATCATAGTTCATTTACATTAAGGACCAGATTACAAGTGGAGTGTTATCGATTGAGGAGCATAAACGCGATTTCGAGATCACAGTGTTCTTTACGCTGAAATACATATTACAATGTGAAAGCTGTCTAAATTTGTTTGCTCGAACTTGTGGTATTTTACCTCCCTATATTTTCTATGTGCAGCTTTGAGCTTAAATGTCCATTTGTATTAGAAGTTGAAAATAAATATGATTGCTCAAATGCAATCACATTTCATGCATTTTGCTGGAGGAAACAGTTGCACAAAGCTACTCTATTAACCACTGAACTGCCACACCCCTAAATTGCAAACTACTCCACTCCTCTATTAACCCTTACACCACCATAACCCCCATAACAACCTACACCTCTACACTATTAACCCCTAAACCCCCACAATCCCATCACTAACTATTCCTCTACACTATCAACCCCTAAACTGCCACAACCCCCACAGCAAAATAACCACTAACATATACATCCCCAAACCAGCTAACCCTCCTAAGCTAACACCTCCTTAGTTAACCCCCCAAAAAACTAACCTTGCTTGAAAAAAAAAACAAAAAACTAACCTCTCCTTAAAAAAATAACAGTACCTTAAAAAAATACAAAAAACAGTACCTTGAAAAAATAAAGCTACCATTACAGAAAATGAAAAACCTATCATTACAGAAAAAAAAACACATTACCAAAAATGAAAACAAATCCAGTTATGCCTATACTAAAACTAAAGCCCCACTTAAAAAAAAAAAAAAAAACTCTAAAAATTGCCCTGAAAATTGCATTTGGCTAAGCTTTGCCAATAGAAGGGCATTTAGCTCTTTTGCTGCCAAAAAAACCCGTAAATGCCCCCAAACTATAAAAAAAAAACCCCAAAAAGATCCAATCACCAAAAATGGTACTCACCTACGATGAATCCGGGGTGTGGTGCTTCATCTTCAATTCAGCAGTGGTCCATCTTCATCCTGGTGGCACTCCTTCATTCAGGCGGTGGTCCATCTTCATTACGGCAGCAGTCTTCTATCTTCATCTTGGCCACGATATTCTAGAAGATAGAAGATCGCCGCCGGGATGAAGATAGAGACGAAACTGTACCAACATTAACACATTCCAAGATAAATCTACAAAACTAATGTTGAGGCTTAGAGCCAGAAGATACAGCAACAGATCCCTAAAAAAAGCAAGAAATGATGCTTTAAAAACCAAATGTGAAAATGTACTCATAGGGGCCTATTTATCAAAGGTCTTGCGGATCATGTCTGCAAGACCTCGCTGAATGCGGAGAGCAATACGCTCTCCGTATTCAGCATTGCACCAGCTGCTCACAAGAGCTGGTGGTGCAACGCTGCCCCTTGCAGACTCGCCAGAAACACGGGCCCACAAGCTCCGTTCGGAGCTTGATAAATGGGCCCCATACCCAAAAACAAAAATCCTAACAATAACATCAGGTTGATCACGACCTATAATCTTCAAATTCCATACATAATAAGAATTATGAATGACAACTGGCACATCCTATTACAAGACAAATTACTTGCTAGCCATATTGGCACAAGAATCAATATTGGATACAAGAGACCCAAAAATTTGAAGGACAATTTGGTCCAAAGTCATTACATACATACACCTAAAAAAGAAAGCAACAACCCTGGCATGTTCCCCTGTGGCACCTGTAGAACATGTCCTAATGTTTGGAAAATACAAGAAATTGTATATAAGTAAATTTTCACACATAAGTTAACATCATATTTCTCCTGCACTACTATTGGGGTAATATACATTCTGAAATGTCCATGTGACCTTTTATACACAGGAATGACCACTAGAAAGATCAGCAAGTGAATACAAGAACACTGTCGCAATATACGTAATTCCCCAAAAGATATACAAGATGGTAAAATACTTACAAGTGTTGCCAAACATTTCTATAAAAATCACAATCATAATGAAAATCTACTAAAATTTGCAGTTATCCAGAAAGCCAGTTTAGGCATCAGGGGAGGAAATCTGGGAAAAAAACACTGCTTCAAATGGAATGTAGATGGATTCATTTATTAAACTCAGTGAAACCTTTTGGTTTAAATGACCTTAACAATTAGAATGTATTTTTATAATAACTTTTTCTTTCATCTTTTTCCTTATCTAAACACATCACACACTTTGTTTTATTTTCACTGTTTTCATTTTTTATTCCTTTACTATTATCTTACACATGTGTTTGATCACCTATCCCACTATTGCCCTACTAGGATCACAGTGCCCTCCTTCTATTTAGGTATATCATATTCACCTCCTCTGTTCCACTACAGTATTTGCACTATCACATCCCACTATTGTAAAAGTCACAATACCAATTCCCATTATTTTTCTTCTTCCCTTTTCTTTGGCTTTTATTCTAGCATACTTAATTACTACACTAAATTTCACATATGTAGAACACTAATTTTCAAATACATATCTTATTTAACCAATATGTCCTGCACACTATTATGTGAAAAAATTTTTTTTTGATTTTTTCATTCCGCTATTATCAAATTTCCCCTAAAACAGATCTATACCTTATCTTGATAGATGTCTTAAAATTTCAACGATACAATATTTGATTTAGTAACCATAAGTACAGAATTGATTCAAAGACTATAAGTATAAAATACTTTTATTTCTATCTATTTTTTTCCATCACAAAATATCTTATTTTCGATTTTACACATCGATGTAACATATCCTTTGTATAAATCTTCATACTCCAATAATACCAAATGTATCATATTATCAATATACACTGTACCAACGATCAGTTTCTTGGCTCTGGCAAACAAACAGTTAACTACTATATGTATGCAGTCATCGCATTCAATCTATTTGACACCACGGATGGACCAATAGCATGAATTTCCGTTTCCTCCGTCCTAGCAATCTCCTCTCATGTGGGCGGGTCTTAGAACCTGATAAATATTGCAGTCAAAAGGCCCGCCGGACCCCTCTGAGGAAGCATAAAGTGAAACGCGACTGCGTCAGAGGCACCTGTTGTGTTATTTAACTTGCACTCTGTTGAATTTAGACTCTAAAAACTTTGGGGGTTTTGGCGGGTTTAGTGTGCGTGATGGGCTTCACTGTAACAAGGCTAGAGCTCTGCTGTACTTACTGGAGATCAGGTGTTGCAGAGCAGTCAGAGCTTACAAGAGGTCGGGTGCCACAGCTCTTGATGTCTTTTACAAAGTTGTCTCATTAGGAGGACCAAGTCAGGCTAATTCTGTTGTTCTGAAAGGCCAAAACAAAACTGGTCAAGAAGTGCTACATTCTACTCTGTATTGCTGGAAATATGATGTAAGTCCGAAACAGAGGGCCTAATGATATAAAGCTTTCTGATCAGATGAGATGTTATACAATGATCCTTCAGCGCTGTGAGATCCTGCACCAGATTCAAAAAATGCATATTTTGCTATACTTCTACAAGGGGCATTTCCTGCATTTCTGGATGTGAAGAAGAGACAAGTCCAGTGCAATATAGCACTGAATGAAATTATAGTTCTGCTGCATTTTTACTTTGTGCTTTGTATTTTATATTACTTTAGATTTTAGATTACGTTTTATTACATTAAACTTTGCACCTTCTATTGTGTATTTTAATGCATATACAGCAGTGTATTTAGGATGATGAATTTACAAATTTTGATTATGCTTTTACAGTTTCTGTGTAACAAATTAGAGGCATATGTTGTATATTTATGTGTATCTCTTACAAATGACATTGCACTTTGCCTTTCTTCTATTTAAAATAAAATTGACCGTTTCAAAAAGAGAGCTTTATTACTTTTTATGGGCCCAATTATCAAAGATTCTCTAGTTTGGAGAGAAATTACAGAGCAGACTTCACAGGGGCTGAACTCACTAAATTATATAAGAAAAAGGCCATGCCAGAGAGATGCCTTCCATTGAGAACAATGTGTCTCTCTGGGAAACATAATTTCACAGGGAGAGTGAAGTTAATAGGAAAACACCTGGGACTGATATGTCTGACAAAGACTGATGAAGTCTAAAGTAATGTAAAATACAAAGCACAACATGTAAGTGTAATAAAACTCTCATGTCATGCAGTGACATGTATGTATGTATGTATGTGAAAGGATTTGTCTCTCTTTCACATACAGAAATGCGGAGAACACCCCTTAGAGAAGTATAGCAAAATTTGCATGTCTAAAATCTTGTGAGAGATCTCACAGTGCTGGAGGATCATTTAAGATCATCTCATCTGAGCAGAGAGCTTTATGTAAGGCATCTCTCATCTCTCTGGGACCTCCAGGCTCTGCTCTTTTTCTTATAGCGTTCAGTGAGTTCAGCCACTGTGAAGTCTGCATTTTTATCATCAGGTCCATAGCTCTGACGAAGAGCTCTCATAGTAGATTGAGCTGAAGAAATGCAATGAGGATAATCATATAAAACACTCATAGCAGTAACAAAAGAGTCCCAAGTATTAGGAATCTCATTGTTCTTTTGTACTAAATTATGAACCCAGCTTTGAGCTTCTCCAGATAGTAAAGCTATTGCAATGCAAACATTAACGTCTGTAGAGTAAGTGCCAGTTTTTACAGATAACATAAACTGACATTCTGTGATGAAAGAACAGAACTGGTGAAGATAACAATTAAACTCCTCTAGTATTAGTCAGTTACACTCAGCATGAGGCTGGTAGATAAGTTGTTGAGGGCCATAGGTTGATGACAAACTGACTTATTTAGCTGTAGTAGTAACCGGGGAAGAAGGCACATTTGGGAAAACAGTAGAAGAGCTTGTAGACTTCCCACAAGATGTTAAGAACAGAAGTCCTTAGCACTATAGGGAAAAGTAACATAAAAATGGCTTTTATTGCCACATAATTAAAAATCCATAGACAAGCAGGGAAGCATGGCAAGAGCATGGAAAGTGCTTAATCATAGGTTAGTGTCACCACTCCTTATTTAAAGTGGGCTTGACCAATAAAATTGCTTTATCATTCTGCTAATTAAAGCTGCCCATTGAAAATTTAAGTTAGTATAGAAAAACAAGTTAAAATAATTTTTTTGTGTTGTTGATAAAATACTTGTGATAACAAATCCCCATGCCCTATATGCTAAGGAACAAAAAAGGAACCAAAAAAAAAAAATATTTAAGGAACAATATATATTGATAAACTATACTTATATTTTGGCATAATCTCTTTTGACATTTTAATAGTCATCTTTCTAGTTAGTATTAATTAAGGCCTAGATTTGGAGTTCGGCGGTAGCCGTCAAAACCAGCGTTAGAGGCTCCTAACGCTGGTTTTGGCCGCCCGCTGGTATTTGGAGTCAGTGATTAAAGGGTCTAACGCTCACTTTTCAGCCGCGACTTTTCCATACCGCAGATCCCCCTACGCCATTTGCGTAGCCTATCTTTTCAATGGGATCTTTCTAACGCTGGTATTTAGAGTCGTTTCTGAAGTGAGCGTTAGAGCTCTAACGACAAAATTCCAGCCGCCTGAAAATAGCAGGAGTTAAAAGCTTTCTGGCTAACGCCGGTTCATAAAGCTCTTAACTACTGTACCCTAAAGTACACTAACACCCATAAACTACCTATGTACCCCTAAACCGAGGTCCCCCCACATCGCCGCCACTCTATTTAAATTTTTAACCCCTAATCTGCCGACCGCCACCTACGTTATACTTATGTACCCCTAATCTGCTGCCCCTAACCCCGCCGACCCCTATATTATATTTCTTAACCCCTAACTTGCCCCCCACAACGTCGCCGCAAGCTACTTAAAATAATTAACCCCTAATCTTCCGACCGCAAATCGCCGCCACCTACGTTATCCCTATGTACCCCTAATCTGCTACCCCTAACATCGCCGACCCCTATATTATATTTATTAACCCCTAATCTGCCCCCCTCAACGTCGCAGACACCTGCCTACACTTATTAACCCCTAATCTGCCGAGCAGACCTGAGCGCTACTATAATAAAGTTATGAACCCCTAACCCGCCTCACTAACCCTATCATAAATAGTATTAACCCCTAATCTGCCCTCCCTAACATCGCCGACACCTAACTTCAATTATTAACCCCTAATCTGACGACCGGAGCTCACCGCTATTCTAATAAATGTATTAACCCCTAAAGCTAAGTCTAACCCTAACACTAACACCCCCCTAAGTTAAATATAATTTTTATCTAACGAAATAAATTAACTCTTATTAAATAAATGATTCCTATTTAAAGCTAAATACTTACCTGTAAAATAAATCCTAATATAGCTACAATATAAATTATAATTATATTATAGCTATTTTAGGATTAATATTTATTTTACAGGTAACTTTGTAATTATTTTAACCAGGTACAATAGCTATTAAATAGTTAAGAACTATTTAATAGTTACCTAGTTAAAATAATAACAAATTTACCTGTAAAATAAATCCTAACCTAAGTTATAATTAAACCTAACACTACCCTATCAATAAAATAATTAAATAAACTACCTACAATTACCTACAATTAACCTAACACTACACTATCAATAAATTAATTAAATACAATTCCTACAAAGAAATACAATTAAATAAACTAGCTAAAGTACAAAAAATAAAAAAGATCTAAGTTACAGAAAATAAAAAAATATTTACAAACATAATAAAAATATTACAACAATTTTAAACTAATTACACCTACTCTAAGCCCCCTAATAAAATAACAAAGCCACCCAAAATAAAAAATTCCCTACCCTATTCTAAATTAAAAAAGTTACAAGCTCTTTTACCTTACCAGCCCTGAACAGGGCCCTTTGCGGGGCATGCCCCAAGCATTTCAGCTCTTTTGCCTGTAAAAAAAACACATACAATACCCCCCCCAACATTACAACCCACCACCCACATACCCCTAATCTAACCCAAACCCCCCTTAAATAAACCTAACACTAAGCCCCTGAAGATCTTCCTACCTTGTCTTCACCATACCAGGTTCACCGATCCGTCCTGAAGAGCTCCTCCGATGTCCTGATCCAAGCCCAAGCGGGGGCTGAAGAGGTCCATGATCCGGTCAAAGTCTTCATCCAAGCGGGGCAGAAGAGGATCTTCCATCCGATTGAAGTCATCATCCAGGCGGCATCTTCGATCTTCTTCCATCCGGAGCGAAGCGGCAGGATCCTGAAGACATCCAGCGCGGAACATCCATCCGGACCGACGACTGAACGACGAATGACTGTTCCTTTAAGGGACGTCATCCAAGATGGCGTCCCTCGAATTCCGATTGGCTGATAGGATTCTATCAGCCAATCGGAATTAAGGTAGGAATTTTCTGATTGGCTGATGGAATCAGCCAATCAGAATCAAGTTCAATCCGATTGGCTGATCCAATCAGCCAATCAGATTGAGCTCGCATTCTATTGGCTGTTCCGATCAGCCAATAGAATGCGAGCTCAATCTGATTGGCTGATTGGATCGGCCAATCGGATTGACCTTGATTCTGATTGGCTGATTCCATCAGCCAATCAGAAAATTCCTACCTTAATTCCGATTGGCTGATAGAATCCTATCAGCCAATCGGAATTCGAGGGACGCCATCTTGGATAACGTCCCTTAAAGGAACAGTCATTCGTCGTTCAGTCGTCGGTCCGGATGGATGTTCCGCGCTGGATGTCTTCAGGATCCTGCCGCTTCGCTCCGGATGGAAGAAGATCGAAGATGCCGCCTGGATGATGACTTCAATCGGATGGAAGATCCTCTTCTGCCCCGCTTGGATGAAGACTTTGACCGGATCATGGACCTCTTCAGCCCCCGCTTGGGCTTGGATCAGGACATCGGAGGAGCTCTTCAGGACGGATCGGTGAACCTGGTATGGTGAAGACAAGGTAGGAAGATCTTCAGGGGCTTAGTGTTAGGTTTATTTAAGGGGGGTTTGGGTTAGATTAGGGGTATGTGGGTGGTGGGTTGTAATGTTGGGGGGGGGGTATTGTATGTGTTTTTTTTACAGGCAAAAGAGCTGAAATTCTTGGGGCATGCCCCGCAAAGGGCCCTGTTCAGGGCTGGTAAGGTAAAAGAGCTTGTAACTTTTTTAATTTAGAATAGGGTAGGGAATTTTTTATTTTGGGGGGCTTTGTTATTTTATTAGGGGGCTTAGAGTAGGTGTAATTAGTTTAAAATTGTTGTAATATTTTTATTATGTTTGTAAATATTTTTTTATTTTCTGTAACTTAGATCTTTTTTATTTTTTGTACTTTAGCTAGTTTATTTAATTGTATTTATTTGTAGGAATTGTATTTAATTAATTTATTGATAGTGTAGTGTTAGGTTAATTGTAGGTAATTGTAGGTAGTTTATTTAATTATTTTATTGATAGGGTAGTGTTAGGTTTAATTATAACTTAGGTTAGGATTTATATTACAGGTAAATTTGTTATTATTTTAACTAGGTAACTATTAAATAGTTCTTAACTATTTAATAGCTATTGTACCTGGTTAAAATAATTACAAAGTTGCCTGTAAAATAAATATTAATCCTAAAATAGCTATAATATAATTATAATTTATATTGTAGCTATATTAGGATTTATTTTACAGGTAAGTATTTAGCTTTAAATAGGAATCATTTATTTAATAAGAGTTAATTTATTTCGTTAGATAAAAATAATATTTAACTTAGGGGGGTGTTAGTGTTAGGGTTAGACTTAGCTTTAGGGGTTAATACATTTATTAGAATAGCGGTGAGCTCCGGTCGTCAGATTAGGGGTTAATAATTGAAGTTAGGTGTCGGCGATGTTAGGGAGGGCAGATTAGGGGTTAATACTATTTATGATAGGGTTAGTGAGGCGGATTAGGGGTTAATAACTTTATTATAGTAGCGCTCAGGTCCGCTCGGCAGATTAGGGGTTAATAAGTGTAGGCAGGTGTCGGCGACGTTGAGGGGGGCAGATTAGGGGTTAATAAATATAATATAGGGGTCGGCGATGTTAGGGCAGCAGATTAGGGGTACATAGGGATAACGTAGGTTGCGGCGGTTTACGGAGCGGCAGATTAGGGGTTTAAAAAAATATGCAGGGGTCAGCGATAGCGGGGGCGGCAGATTAGGGGTTAATAAGTGTAAGGCTAGGGGTGTTTAGACTCGGGGTACATGTTAGAGTGTTAGGTGCAGACGTAGGAAGTGTTTCCCCATAGGAAACAATGGGGCTGCGTTAGGAGCTGAACGCTGCTTTTTTGCAGGTGTTAGGTTTTTTTTCAGCTCAAACAGCCCCATTGTTTCCTATGGGGGAATCGTGCACGAGCACGTTTTTGAGGCCGGCCGCGTCCGTAAGCAACTCTGGTATCGAGAGTTGCATTTGCGGTAAAAATGCTCTACGCTCCTTTTTTGGAGCCTAACGCAGCATTTGTTTGAACTCTCGATACCAGAGTTAAATTTATGGTGCGGCCAGAAAAAAGCCCGCGGAGCGTTAGCAGCCCTTTTACCGCCGAACTCCAAATCTAGGCCTAAGATATTAAATGTTGTAATTTATTGGATTTATTTGATATTTTTTATTAATTGCTATAATTTAAATCCAATAAGTAAGACATAGATAATGCAATAACAAATTTGCTGAGTTAACTGACATATTTTAACCTGTAAAGAAAGAAATAGCCCACTCTAAGGGCAAGATTACAAGTGAGACACAATGGATTTTGCGCTAGCGCAATTGCGATTTCTCAATTTTGCGATACATTTTTCTCCCGCTGATATTACAAGTCAGGAGAAATCGCAATTACGCTAGTGCAATCGCCTTTTCCGCTTCAATCCTTAGCACAATCTAAGAGCTCTGGTAAACTGTGTTGCAAAAATAAAAAGTTGCACAAAACACAACAAAAATACCTTACAAAGTACACTTACACCCATAAACTACACTAACCCCTAAGCCACCATCCCCCCACATTGCCAAACTTAAATAAAATGATTTACCCCTAAACCACCATCTCCACATCGCCAACCATAAATAAAACTGTTAACTCATAAACTGCCACCCCCCACATCGCAAACTAACATCTAAATAAACTCAAAAAGAAATGGGGCACCTCATAGTGTACTCTGTGGTGATAGAAAAATTAACTCACAATTCTGGTGGCACCTGTGTTCAAACAGAGTGCTAATCGGACAGACTGAGACTTGCAGTGGTCAGCTCACTGTTATCCATCTGCAGTCTTCCTAAGGAGGGGTTGCTCAGATGGTTAGCGATATCACCCCCACTGGCGTGCACGTACCACTCATACAGCTTGTGGGTTCTGTGAGCAAGAGAAGTGCCAGTGCACCCGTCCAGAGTCGGAATAAGACTGTTTCAATAAGATAATGTCAAATAACATGATGATGGTATAACTTGTAAAAAAAGGTATTTTATTACAACGTTCAAAAGGGCACTCAAAAGTATGCCAAAAGATAGAGCAAGTAGTTAAGGCAGATAGTTGTAACTCTGGAGATACCAGAGACCTATACCTATTAGTTTACCCGAGACCTATACCTATAATTTACCCAGTAATAAGATATATATATATATATATGAAACGATCAAAGGCTGAATCAAAATAGTGGTTTCTCTGGCAATACCAGAGACCTATACCTTTTAGTTTACCGAATAATACTGGAGATCTATGCCATAAGCTTGTGCCTTAGGTTTACCAGAAGACACTCAAAAGTATGCCAAATGATAGAGCAAGTAGTTAAGGCCAATAATTGTGATTCTGGAAATACCAGAGACCTATACTTTTTAGTTTACCCGAGACCTATACCTTTTAATTTGCCCAGTAATGCCTTTAAATATATCAAGTTATAAGGCATATGTGTATATATATATATATAAAATGATCAAGGCTAAACAAAGTTGTTGTTACTCTGGAAATGCCAGAGATCTATACCTTTTAGTCTACCCAGTAATGCCTTTGAAATATCATGTAATAAGGCATATATGTGTATATATATATATATATATATATATATATATATATATATATAGAGAGAGAGAGAGAGAGAGAGAGAGAGAGAGAGAGAGAGAGAGAGAGAGAGAGAGAGATCAAGGCTTTTTTTAGGAGCCATAAAGATAAATTTAGCGTTCCGAAAAAGTACTGAGGAGAATCCTCAGAACAAATGAAATACCTTGTGGTACCGATTCAATAGCTTTTATTTCTAAGTAGGCATAGCAATTAAAAATGGGAAGAGAGGGAAGGAGGACGCCACTGACGCGTTTTGCCGTAGTGGCTGTATCAAACAGGCATTATTGGGTAAACTACAATGGTATAGGTCTCGGGCAAACTGAAAGGTATAGGTCTCTGGTATTTCCAGAGTCATAATTCCTTGATTTAACCACATGCTCTATCATTTGACATACTATACAGTGTTACTTGGTAAACATAGGTCTTAGAAACTCCTACAGAGTTATTAGACAAAGGATACCCAGTGAGAATTTTTGCCTTATACCATTTAGGGGTTCCTTGATAATTTTGGTTCAGAATTATTATCTGACCTTGTTCTACCTTAGCAGGCATATGCTTATTTTAAATAAACGATTCTTTGTACCCCCTGTTTTTAAGATACTAAGTAAAAGTTAAGTTTTATAATTTTCAAATATTTTGCTTTTAGCATATCATATTAAATCTCTATCAAATGTTTTTTTTTTCAGTTCTCTACTGATTTGCTTTGAATTAATGACCAGTACAAGCACCATCCTCCCTTTGTAATTATTACTATTAAGTAATCACAGTTATGGGAACATTTGTTTAATAATAAGTAGTTCCATTGACATTTTCTTGATAATGTGTACAATGTCTCAAATCGAACAATATTTACAATACACTGTTGCGATCTTGTATCATAATAGAATGCACATTCTAAGCGCATCATTATAAAAATTTATAAATATGTTTGAATGATTTAAAAATAATTAACCTATTAACATCTGATAAGAGCCGTGTTTGAATAGATATGTACCCCAGGATGACCACCAGATCTTAGATGAATTGGAGAAAACGTTAATATTGCAGCAACGCAAAATATAACTCAGCACACCTAAATAATGAAAAATGCTTCACTTTATTACTATGCAAAATAGTGAAAAAAATTCTGTACCTAAAGCTCATTCCATTCCAAACATACATCGATCATACACACACATAAAAAAGCGATTACACCCCAGGTGTCCCTAGGGGAATCAAAAATATGCTGCCATCTTAATAAGAAGGGTCTTAAAAGACATAAGTATTCCAATGCTTGATTTAATATTTATAATCCCAAAGATGAGGGTGTTGAATGCTGAAAATCATCCCAGAACTGATTAATCAGCAAAGTTAGTAAGCAAAGTCAACGTCTGCAGGTCTCATCTGCTAAATTGTTATGTCAAAGCAAAGGGAGGCACTCTATGAACCCTTTTGTAGGTGTATACAGATAAATCTCAGGTTGATTATAACTGTCAGTTCGTACTGCATGCAACGCCTCTTGTCAGCGTATTGACATATTAGCTCAGTACAACAGTTAATAGTGACATAAGTGATGAAAAATGCTTCCACTGTATACAACTGTCAGTATCTCTTGTCAGTATGCTGGCATATTAACAGAATACAGCAATTAATAACAGCGTGAGTGTTAGTATGAAGCCCAATACATGCGTTTATGTTGCAAGGTGTTTTCAAAGCTATGCATACGTCACTCCTGGTATAAACAGCAATAACATTTCTCACTGTGTATAGCTGTCAATGTTGCTTATCAGTGTACTGGAGTGTTAACAAGGTGCAACAATTAGTTATATCAACATGCGTGTTAATGTTAAGCCCAATACTTGCAGTTCCGTTCTGAGCCACCCAACTTTAATCCACTTTCGCGGCAGAGTAACTCTGTAACTCTCACACCATGGGCTGAAAAAATCCAAAGGCTATTCCATCGGGCTCAACATGTCAGAGTGCACATATAGCAGATGAATACTTATAAAAGATGGACAGCATAACCAAACAACTCCAACGTGTGTTTCGGGACTCCGCCCTTTCTCAAGGAGTATACGTCATGAAAGTAACCACCTCTTCAAATAGGCCTTAACAAAGCTCTTATTGGTTGAATGAGATACACCTTCCATACATGTGACCAACATTCATACTCCCCCTATTTATTAAAGGTGGAATAGTGATCTAAACTAAATAGATAAAAATAAATATTATAATATGCAAAAGAATTATACTAATAAACAATTACAATCTTGCAGCTGGATCTTATCTAAATACAAATCTATACAGTGAAAATCTACTTATGATTTAACATTCTCTAAAGCTTTTAATATATATACATTACATAATATTTTATAAACTGTAGGTGAAAAAAAGACCTATATGTTTCTTAGGCAACCTATGCAGGATTTTCTACCTCTATAATCAGATCCATTTCATTATTAATATGCAAATTACATTATACGAAGTGGCCCCATGGGATGTCCCTATTTAAACCTCTAGGGGATAGGGTATCCAGTTTCCTAATCCATTGGGCCTCCTTTTTAAATAAGATCCGTTGTCTATCACCCCCTCTTCTCCAGGGTGGGACATCATCCACTACTTGGAACCTTAACAGACTTTTGTTATGTGCTGCAACTGTACAATGATACGCTACAGGTGCATCTGAGTCCAGTTTGCCTATGGCCACCTTATGTTGTCTGATCCTATCTCGCACACTCTGTGTCATCTCTCCAACATAAGTCAATCCACAAGGACATTTAATAACATATATGACATAACTGGAATTGAATGTATATGTGCTTTTAATTCCAATTTTACATCCAGTATGAGTATGTGTCACATTATCACCCTTAATAAGGGAATTGCATTGTGCGCAATTGTAACATGGGAAACAACCTTTCTTTTGTAAAGGGTGAGCTGGATTTGTAGTTCCTAAATGCGCTCTAACAAATTCATCCTTAAGGTTCCTGCTCCTTTTATAAGAAAGAAGTGGAGGATCTTTAAATATACCTGCCAATTGTGGTTCCTATTTCAATAAGTACCAATGTTTGTTAATTACAGTTCTAAGCTTCCTACTGTGAAAGCTGTAATGTGTCACCAGAGGTATAGAGAATTGTTTATTTTCCTTATTCCTAGGAGTTTTGAAACTCTGTCTATCCATCAGGCTTACTTTCTCTAGGATGTCTTGAACAACCTTTTCCAGATAACCCCTTGCCCTAAATTTGTTGGCCATTTCATCAAGTCTAAGTTGAAGTTTGTGGGGATTGGATACAATCCTTTTAGTTCTAAGTAATTGACTATATGGTAAGCTTTTTATTGTTGCTGGAGGATGAAAACTATCAAAAATGAGCAGAGTATTGCGATCAGTCGTTTTAGTGAAAATGTCACAATGTAATTTATCAGCATCAATGTATACCATGGTATCTAAGAAGCTGATGTTGGTTTTGCTGCTCTCCATAGTACATTTTAAATAATTGGTTTTGGTGTTTAAGACTTGTACAAAATTTTCCAAAACTTCTTTATCACCTGTCCATACCAGGAATACATACACATCTATATATCTGTACCAGCATGCTATATTATTCTTAAACAACTCATCTTCATAAACATACTGTTCCTCAAATTGACCTACGAATACATTTGCATATGTAGGGGCAACGTTTGAGGCCATTGCCGTACCCTTGACTTGGACATAGAAGGTGTCCTCAAACATAAAATAGCTATCATATAGGATTATTTTCAATAAATCTGTAATTAATCTCTTTTCAGAAGGTGTAAATAATCCTTATTTGTTGATATAATAGAAGACACCCTCTATGCCCAACTCATGAGGGATTGAAGTATACAAATTTGAAATATCCATAGTTACAATGAGGGAATTAGAGGGTACTTTGACGCACAAAATCTTATTTATGAAATCTGTGGTATCCTGAAGATATGATCCTATACTACCCAATAGGGGCCTTATTAGATTATCCACTAGGACAGCGATAGGTTGAAATACTGAATCTGTTCCTGCCACTATAGGGCGGCCCAGAGGTTTCTGAATATACTTATGAATCTTGGGTAAGATATAAAACACTGGAATAATAGGATGTAAATTAACCATGAATTTCGCCTGCTGGGATGTTATAATATTAATTTCTTTAGCCAATTCTACTATTTTCATGATTTTATTCTGTATTTTATTAGTGGGGTCTGAAGTAATGATCTTGTAGTTCTCTTGTTTAGATAATTGTGCTAATTTCTCATTCCTATAATATTCTCTATCCATAATTACTAGGGCCCCACCCTTATCCGCAGGTTTTAAAATGATAGTTTTGTCACACTGGATATCTCCAATAAGACTTCTCTGTGATGCTGTAAGATTGCAATGATGTCTATATTTATAATTTATGCGCAATGTCTCAAAATCCTTTTTCACTAAAGTGATATAAGCCTCCACAGCTGAATTAGTTGGAGGAGGATTAAATTTACTTTCGGTCTTATACCTCTTAGATGGAATTGAAAAGGGGAATCCTCTATCTCCGTATTATTCATTTGTGTAGGATTATTGATAAAGAAACTCTTAAGACGTATTTGGCAAAAAAATCTTTGGAGATCACACTCAATCTCAAAAAAATTCGGTTGAGTAGAAGGAACAAAAGATAGACCTTTTTGTAAGATGTTAAGAGTTGCATCATCAAGTATCCTATTGGATATATTTACCACCAAACTGTTCTGACCTACCTCCTGTTCTGTCTGGTTGTCATTTGGTAATTTGTTTGTCCCTGATTTCCTATGTTTCTGCCCCCTCTTCTCGTCCTCTTCTTCTTGGACCTCTGGTGCCACGGCCTCTGTTGGAAAAAATCTGTGACTGATCACTTACATCACTATTAGAGGATGAATCCCCTAATAATTCATTAGATTTAAAGGTCCTCCTGTTCTCTCCCCTAAAGGGTATAAAATCTGGATTTCTCCATTTATACACTTTGTTATTTTGATAATCCGATATGTCTCTCTGAAATTTTTTATATTTTTTACCCTCTAGTTGTTTTTCGAAGTTTGCCATTTCTTCCTCTAATTTTCCTTTCATATCCCTAAATTCAGAATCTGATCTTAGAGATTTCATAGTTGTTTCTAATGCATCTATCTCTGTTTGTAATTTTGGTAATTCCTTTTGTATATACTCTATAGTCAAAATGATTATATCATATGAACATTTGTTTAAAATCCCTTCAAATTTGTCACAATATTCGCTGTTCTCCCTAAATAGGGTAGGGTGTAAATTGCTCCTAAGTCCCCTGGGTATTCTTTTCTGCCTGTAATACTCTGCTAATGTCACTGAATGTAAATCATACATCAGACGTCTACCCGTGATGGGTATGCTCCGTCTTTGGTTAATAATGTAGCGTTCTTATATCAAAGTAGAATGAAACTTTTTGGTGCATCATAATAAAATATGTTTAGATATGTCTGAATGATTTAAAATGGGTTAACGTATTAACGTCTGATAAAAACCATGTTTGAATGGATGTGGAACCCAAAGTGTTGGTTTAACCCTTTTAGTGCTAAGCACTTTCCCACCTGGGTGCTAAGCAGTTTTAATTTTTTTTTTTTTTTTTTTTAATATTTCTTTTTTTTTACTTTTTTCCCCCTCAACTTAACACCTCTTTACTTCAAAGAATGCAACCTGCCCAGTCTAAAAAGCCTCCTGGATCCCCCGCAGCTCCTGTTATCTTCTTTGTACCTTCGAACCTACGCAATTCTGTGCTATCCTGGGCTAATGACAGCAAACTATCAGAACATTTTGTTGCAGACCTTTTGACCATCACACAGTTATCTGGGTTGTGGTGAATAAATTCTCCAGACTTGCTCATTTTATCCCCTTAAACAAGCAACCATCTGCCCAAGAATTCTAATCTCTTTTTCTGTTACATGTGGTATGACTTCATGGCATTCCCATGAATATTGTTTCCGACAGAGGTTCTCAATTCATCTCTACCTTTTGGAAAGCTTTTTGCAAATTGATTGGAACCACTGTATTCTTGTCTTCTGGCTACTATCGCCAGACTAATGGGCTGACAAAGAGAGCAAATCAAGATCTCAAAGCCTATCTCAGAGCTTATGTTAATTCTCTTCATACAAATTGGTCTGGATTGTTGCCCCTAGCTGAGCTAGCAAAGAACTCATTGGCACTCTTCTCTATGATATTCTCTGTTTCAAGCCGCATCAGGTTACCAACCCCATGTCTTTCCTCTTTCCACTCAGTCTACAGGTGTTCCTTCTGCAGACCGACATGTTACTAACCTCACTACTCATTGGCAACGTATTCACTCTCAGTTACGTTCAGCTGTCTCCAGATACAAGAGGTTTGCTGATCTACATCTAGCTACTGTTCGTGCCTTTTTCGGTGGGTGAACGTGTCTGGGTCTCTACTCGACATGTCCGTCTACTTCAACCCTGTCATAAATTAGGGCCTAAGTCCTTAAAAGACTGTCTCCTGTTGCCTACAAAGTGCCCTTGCCCAGAACCCTGCGCATACACCCAGTCTTCCACATCTCACTACTCAAGCCCTACATCAAGAACAGATATACTAAGTTCTGACCTCCTCCTCCTCTGCTCTTGATTCATGGCGACCCTGAGTATGAGGTTGCTAAGTTACTGGACTCCAGATACAGGCGCAGGCAACTACAATACCTAGTGCATTGGAAGGGTTACTCTGTGGCAGATAATTCCTGGGCTCCTGCCCATGATGGGCATGCTCCGTGTTTGGTCTTCAGATTCCGTGCTGCTCATTCTTTGAAACTGACTCTGGTTCCCAAAGGGAACCCTTGAATGGGGGGCTATGTCACGCCTCTGCTACTCCTGATGCCGGCTGCCGATTCTCCTGATTCTCTACCTTCTTCTTATTGCCGTGAAGGACTGCCCTGTCTGCCATGAGTACTGCTTACCTCATTTCAAAAACACACTCTGTTTTGGGATATTTCCTATCATTCCACTTGACGCCAGGATAAGAAGACTACTGGCCAAGTTTGGTCTGATAGAGGAATATCCCACGAACATTACAGTTACTATATAAGGTAATTGAGAGATCACCTGGTTTTCCGTATGAAACCAATAACATGAACCAGTCAATGTAGCAGAGAAGTAATATGTGTACAAGATAGGGGTCAGAATCAGAAGAGTCATCCAAAAGCAGGCATTACAGCAGGAGGATAAGCCAGGAGCAAAAGTCAGGGAACATACAGTTTCAAAGTTTATAAGCCAGCAAATCAATCCATATGTAGTGAATCTTGATAAAATAGTCTGACAGGTTGCATAATCAAGAATCTTTGCCAGGGTTAAAATCAGGAAAACAGGACAGAAATGAAAATGCTTCAGTCTCCATAGCAAATAATGTCTATAAATAAGTGCCACTATCAGGCACGAAATGCATCAGCCCTCCACTGGCTTAGACACTGTGCCATGTCTTGTATATGCTTTTAATGGATATATTAAAAGTTTATGTTTTGTTTTTTGTTTTTTTAAATATTTTATTGGTGAAGTACATCATTTCGTACATAAAAAAACATAATATTCATCATTATATCTGATTATATATGTAGCATTATGAAAACATCTTTTATGAAATTAAATATGACAGAAAAAAAAAATAATCATTTATCTAAAGACAACTTTCAACTTTCATATTCTGCCTTCTAGTACTTCACATTTTATATTATTTCTGGGAAAAAGGAAAATCAAATAACCAAATGGGGATAAGACAAAACAAACAAACAGATAGACAAAAAAAAAAAAAAAGGGAAGGGGAAAACAATTGATGAGTTGGCCCCTGCCATGCCCCCGGGACCCCCTCTCAGCCCTGCTGACCATTCTCACTTCACCTATTTTGATCTTCTATCCACTGCTGCGGGAGAATCTCTCCCGCGATCAGTGAAAGGAACGCTGTAGAATTTGTTAGAGGGGCGATGAATTGTTTCTGTGATGCCAATGGCCACTTTTGAATTATCTTTAACCATTTCACGAAATATCTCTTGAGATATTTCTCTGATACTAATTTTTTGTCATATAATTCTATCCTCATTTGCAATCTAATTGCACTTGCGAGTTCAGCTATACTCGGGGCACTTACTAACTTCCATTTCTTGAAAACTAACATACGGGCCGCTAGGATAACGGCATTAATCAGCTGTTGATCCCCGAAACATGTCTGATCATGGCACAAAAAAAAAATCTTTCTGGGGGTGAGTTCGCAGCTATGCTGCAAATGTCTATTCAACCAAAAATTTACTTTCCCCCAGAATTGTCTAATCTTGGGGCATGACCAGAGGTAGTGCAACATATCTGCCTTATCAGCACAGCATTTAAAGCACCTATATCTTGGCTCGTCACGCACCCATTTATTCATTCTTTCTGGTGTTAAATAAAAATTATTTAATAGTTTCATGTGAGCTTCCCTCCAACCAGTCTTGGTTGTAGTTGCCTCACATAGCCTTAGACTTTTCTTTATATCAGATTCTTGTAAATTAGTGAAATATCTTTGGAAGGTCTCTTTAATTCGAGATAGATGTATATCCCCCAATTTAGAATATAAGGCCTCATACCAAAAAGTAATTGATCTAACACCAGCTTTATATAATTCGAGACCTGGCTCTATCTCATGTAAACTCCAATCTTGTGTGTCTGAACACATTAATGATGTTATAAAACTTCTGGCCTGGAGGTAGGCAAAGAAATTATTTGAAGGAAGATTATATTTATCTGATATCACGCTATACATTTGAATTATATTACTATCCAACCTAAGAAGCTGCGAGAAATATGTAATACCTTTAATATGCCATTCTTTGAATACCCCATTATATATACCTGGGGAAAATGCGGGGGTCCCAATAATGGGTAGAAACCGGGATTTCTGGAAGTCTACTCCCATCATCCTACAGTATTTCTGCCAGGCTAATATAATATTTGAAAATGTAATTAATTGTTTAATATTAGAGGGTAGTTTGGCATGTACATGATGCAGAGCTGCTTTCAAACTAAAGGGTGCAATTAAATCAGACTCAATGTCAAAATATGTGACATACTGTGCTTCCGTCAGCCAGTCTGCACCGTATTTAGCCAACGTAACCCAATTATAGTATCTTAAATTTGGTAACGCCATGCCACCAAATTTTTTAGGAATAGACAATTTCTCAATTGACAGGCATGATTTCTTATTACCCCAGATAAATGATGTGCATGCTCGATTATATAGAACCATATCCTTTTTAAGAATAACCAGAGGTAAATTTTGTAGTAAAAATAAGATCCGAGGGAACAGGATTGTTTTAATCAACATAATTTTTCCTGAGAGAGAAAGATAAAGTATGTTCCACTTTTGGAATTCAGCCTCTAGGTTCGCAAACATTTTAGTATAATTTAGGCCATACCATTCCCCTGGGTCTCTACCTATGAATATCCCGAGATAATTTATATTATCTACCTCCCTGAAAGGGTGGAGAGTATAGCTATATTTATTTTTGTTGATCCATAAGATCTCAGATTTCTGAGCATTAATCTTGTAACCAGTGAACTTACTAAAATGCATAATTATCTCCATACTTTTTGGAATATTTATACTGGAGTCTTTAATAAAAAGCATAATGTCATCAGCATATAATGTTATGGCTATATTCTGCTTGCCCAACTTAATACCCTCCATTTCTTTCCTGAGAAGTGCAGCCAATGGTTCGAGCGCGAGGTTAAAAAGTAAGGGGGATAATGGGCACCCCTGCCGGGTTCCTCTCTGCAGAGTTATATATGACGATAGTTCCCCGTTAACTAAAAGTTGTGACCTAGGTTCCTTATATATTAGTTTAATTGTATCAACAAAGTTACCCTGGAATCCAAATTGGGCAAGAGAAGTAAGCATATGGTCCCATATAATGGAATCAAACGCCTTTTCTGCGTCTATCGTTATCAAGGCCATGTCTGGCAAAGAATGAGGGCCTATTCTGTGAATTTTATTATAATAGTAATCAAGTAAAGTAAGGACTCTACGCATATTTTTTGCTGGGTTCCTAGAAGGCATAAAACCTGTCTGGTCCGGGCTGATTAAATCTCCGATCACCATCTTCAGTCTATTAGCTATGATGGACATGAATATTTTATAATCTTGATTAAGAAGGGATATGGGTCTATATGAACCCATATCCTCTGGAGGTTTCCCTTTCTTGTGAATTAATGAAACTATTGAATCTGTAAAATATAGTGAATGTTTATTATTCTGTATATAATACTTGTTGAACAGGCTACCTAACGTTTCTGCCACTTCCAATTTCATTATTTTATAGCACTCTGCAGAGAGTCCATCCGGACCTGGGGCTTTCCCTGCTTTGATCTTCTCTATGGCCGTAATTATATCTGCTGTAGTTATTTCTAAGTTTAGTCTATCCAATGCGTCTTTAGTAATTTTCGGTAGTTTAACTTTCTTCCAAAAATTCTGTTTTGCCATATTGTCTATTGTTCCCTGAGAGTATATAGTCTGGTAATACTTAAAAAATGCTTCTCTAATTTCTGAGGCTTTTGTATAGGTCTCATTTTTATATTTTATTAAAGAGATCATGTTCCTATTCTTCCTAAATTTTCTAATTTTAACCAAATGTTTGGCCGAAATTCCTTGAAACCCCTGGAAATAGCTTCTAGATTTAATATCTTCCAGTGCCCATTTATTATTTAAAAAGGCCTCCCGTTCTGCTTTAGCCTGTGTATACTTATTCCATGTGTTATTGCAGGGGTTATTTATATAGTTTCTATATGTATTTCGCAGCTGATTAGATAATTGGGTCTCTCTAGCTGGCTGTTTCCTCTTGAGTTTTACCATATAATTCTTAATATCCCCTCTTAAGACCGCTTTCCCTGCTTCCCAGAATATTTCTATCTTATGACTGTATGTATTATTCAAATTTTGATATTCTCTCCATCTCCCTTTTAACCAGTTACAGAAGTGACTATTATTTATCATATATACTGGGAAGCTAAATGTATTCGCATGCGGCCCTTCCTGCACATTCAGTTTAAAGTTGATACTAATAATTGCATGGTCTGATAACGTGAAATCATATATCTGAGATATAATATCTATCTTCAGTAAATGCTCCTCTATTAAAAAGAGGTTGATTCTAGAAAAGTTCCTATGTGATTTCGATTCACAGGAATATTCTCTCATATCTGGATGTTGTGTTCTCCAGATATCTTTTAATTTTAGTGATGCACAAAATTCTCTAAAAAATTTAGCCTCCTTCCTATATTTTGAAGCACTCTTTTGTCGAAACCTGTCTATTTCAGGATGTAGCACCATGTTGAAGTCCCCTGCTAATATTATATTCTGCCCTAAATAAGGAATTAATTTTTGCTTGATACTGCCCCAGAATTCCCTATCAAATTCATTAGGCCCATAAACGTTGCAGATTGTCCATATTTTGTGTGATGTTTCGATTTGAACAATCAAAAATCTGCCGGCTGTGTCAATTTCTTTACTTATTATTTTATATGTAATCCTTTTACTGAATATAATTGCAACCCCCCGCTTTCTGTGTGTGCATGGTGTTGCTATTATTTCATTCACCCAATTCACTCTAAGTTTTGCTATCTCGTCTTCCTTTAGATGCAGTTCCTGTAAAAGTATTATATCTGGATCAAGTTTCTTAATTGATTTTAAAATACCTTTGCGCTTTGCTGGAGATGACACACCTCCAACATTCCAAGAGATAAAATTTAAATTTCTACTCATCTAAGAATTGTGATTATCTTACTACTTTGGCCAGCCCGCCTCTAGAGGGGTACCCGGGGGTGGGCGGGGAAGAAAGAAAGAGAAAAAAAAAAAAAAAAAAAAAAAGGGGGGAGAGAGGAAAAAGAAAGGGGGAAAGGGGGAAAACCACAACATATAACAAATAAAACCTGCATCCATTCACTACCCAAGCTGACTATATCTATGCAAGCTGGTAGTTTTCCTTCACTGCCACTCATTACATATCTCTTTGCTATCTTGATCCTAACTGTGCTGGTATATTTACCTGGTTACACCTTAATATTCTTTGTTTTACAGTATGTCTTAGCTTCTTCTGGGGTGTTTAGCAGATTTTGCCCTTCTTTCTCTTCTATAGCTATTCTTGCTGGATACCTGAGGCTAGCCTTTATACCTGCTTTAATAAGGGCAGAGCAATATGGTGACATTTCTCTTCTTCTAGCCGTCGTATCGGTAGAGAAGTCCTGGAATAATAGAACTTGTGTACCTTCAATAATGAGTGATTTAATCTTTCGGTACTGCTGCATAACCCTGATTTTATCTTGGAAACACAGGTATCTAATAACTATCATTCTAGGGCGTTTTTTATTATCTGCATCTGACCTACTTGGGCCGACCCTGTGTGCTCTTTCTACCGCCAGTTTATCTCCCTGTAATTCCAAACCTAATAGCCTGGGTAACCTAGTGGAGGCAAATTGTATCAGATCTGTGAATTCGCTATTTTCTGGCAAGCCCACCACCCTCACATTATTTCGACGCGATCTATCTTCAAGATCGTCAACTTTATTTTGCAAAGTTTTAATGGTATCTGTAAGTTTTTGGTTACTTGCTTCCTGTACGGTATATAGATCTTCTAACTCTGATATTCGAGTCTCTGCCTCTATCAGTCTACTGGAGAACTGCCTAATTTCCACCGTCAACCCAGCCAGATCTTTTTTCAATGACTCAAGTTGTGGTACAATCAGCTCTGCTAACTGATTATTCGTAATCTGTATGTCTGTGCTGGCGGTGGCCATCATGGACGTCTCCAGCAGGCTATCTGCTACTGCATCATTTAAGGGCCTGTTGCCTTTCTTATCTCTCCTGACGGGCATAATTGGGGATCTTTGTTTCATATTAGTCATATATCTTTCCATGAAGTGTCGTAAGTTAAAAAAAAAAATTACTACAAATGGTGAATCTTGTATATGCCTATATACCTATAAGCATGTATGTGCACAAAATGTGAGTAAAAAGTGAGAGAGAGAGAAAAAAAAAATATCAAAAAATATTTGAGGTTATGTGACCTCTATCTTAGAGTGCAAATTCAAAACGGCTCCTCCCCACGAAGCCGATACAGTTTCAAACAATCTTGTGTGTATGTGTAAAAAGCAAAAACAGAAGTGCTCTACTTTTTAAGGGAATTATATGTTTTCAGACCCCCATACCTATTATGCTAATTGTGTTTATGCTTGTATCGTCAGATTGATATGTTACTCTTTCAAAAACAAAAAAACTAACAAACACAAAACCTCAACAGATCTACTTTGCAGTGGCATTTTCTAGTAAGAATCAATAGTTGTCTACTCACACCTGGCGCTAGAATTAGGTATGACAGCTATTATAGACAGCCACATATATATAAAATCAATGACAGAAACACAAAGCAGAAATATACAGGTAAACAAAAAAGAAATATATAACAGCAGATCAACTGGTTCAAAGTCCTTTGCCTCCTTGCAAACACTATAAGGAAATATTCTGCACTCAGACTGTGCCAATCTACTCTTTGTCACTGCAAAACGGTGCTCTCTTTCTCCAAGTGTCTTATTGCCCCTTGCTAAGAATCAGGAGGCAGATTTGCAGTAATCAAGGTATAGATAGATATAAATAGTTAATGTCTCATAATATTTTTGGCAGTATAATCCTTTGACCCTTTATATAAACTTCAGATAGAGTTGAAACCTCTGTGTCCACCAGGTAGATTTTAAACCTGCACGCCTTTGCCTTTGCTGAATGCAGCAAACTAGGGTGTACCAACAGCCAAACAAACAGGATAACAAGCCTTCAAAAAGCGGTTGTTTGGCTTCCTTTAGCTTCTATAGGCCTCCCAGCTGTATTCTCAGTAGACCCTTAGTATATGCACCAATTATAGTTAGTTACACTGTATCCTTTGAGAGATATATAATAAGACCTTCTGAGCTTGACAAATCATAACAAAATGTTCCCAGAGGCAAAGATAACTTTATCAAAGCAGCTGACTGTTAAAGTTGCATTGCTGTATATAGGCCTCCTCACCCATCGGTTAAACACCAGATCTTCGGATATGCCATTGCTTGTGTACTAACAAAGATTGATAGGTGTATCTTTAAATCATATGCAGAGACACAATATCTGTTATAGTCTTAGTACATCATATGTCTCCATATGTCTCCTTGTGCCACTCAACTTGCATGAGGCTTACAATATACAGTGCTGGCTTATATGCTGTCTTATAATAAAATTGTACTTGCGGTTTTTCTGCCTCAGGGCTTGCGGCTCATATGTTCCGTCACCCTCACACGGACGTCGATCCAAACGAGACACCTCCCGTTCGCGCCAACCTCCCGTGGGGCCGAAAATGAGTCAGTTCCTGCTGTATTTGCCGCACTTGTCACGCTTACGTTTTAGTGAGGACCTGGGCTGGAACCGGCACCTTCCTCCTCTATTGCTGCACCGCGTCAGCTGAAGGGGTTCCTCCACCGGCTTTTCCTCTGCCAGCAAGAGTAAGTGAATGGATGCGGTCAGTACCACCTGACCTTGGCGGTAAACGCCGGCTTCTGTAGCGCTCCGTGAATTCCGTCTCCCCTAGGCCTCCGCAATCAGAGCTGCCAATGGGGACCAGGAGCTGGGGTGATGCAAAAACACTCTGCTGCTTGGTGCGCAGAGCTCAGAGCGCGCGTGTGTTCTCTCACGCTCCTCCCCGGAAGTCCGACAAAAAAAGTTTATGTTTTTACTAATTGCATGCCTTATAGTGCCTGTTACATTGTGTATTGTCCATAAGAAATAACCACACAGTTAATGGGAGTCTGAATAAGCCTTTTAACACCGCCCATTTAGACACCAGGAACAAGACCAGGGTCACTTCCATTGAATAAAAAGTGTGCTTTTACAGCTGGTTTACAAGAATTCAGGCAAGGCACGAGGAACACCCAGAGAGCTGACCACGCTAATCCAACCCTATTAAGATTGGCCCCATGGCTCTTGCAGCAGCCATCCTACTACCATTAGTGCGTCTGTGCAATATATTTAACTAAGATCACCTCCTAGTTAATAAATAAGCTGAAAGTATCAAAACTTTGCCACAAGCAAGTATATATGTAAGAATTGTAGGTAATAAACAGCACCTACTTAAGAATTGCAATAATGAGTAAAAAGCTATAACTTAGCACTTGATGTGAAATGGAATTATACAAGTGAATTTACCTCTACATATGATTGTTAGGCAAAATAGCAGGCCTCAATGTTTAGACATCTATATATAGGCAGTCCTTAGTATATGCACACTTATATACAGGCAATCCTTAGTTTATGCACATTTATATACAGACAGTCCTTAGTTTATGCACATTTATATATAGGCAGTCCTTAGGTTATGCACATTTAAATACAGGCAGAAGTTAGTATTTGCTAGACATGTGCAACACTTAAAAAAATTTGTTTTGTTTCTTTACGTTTTCATTAGTTAAATAAATAATTTGGTTTCTGCAAATTAGTTATGTTAAGTTAAATCTTTTTTTCAGATTCATTCGTTTTTTCGGATCTATTCTTTTTTTATAGGCATTATTCTATTCTGAAGTATAGAATAGATTTATGCATATGAATAAAGAATAGATCTGAAAAAAACAAAAGGATCTGAAAAAGCAATTTAACTTAACATAACTAATATGCTGGCGATTGCTGAAACAAAATTATCTAAAACTACCGCCGCCGCCGCCACCCACATCGCTGACACTAAATAAAGCTATTAGCCTCTAAACCGCAGCCCCCCACATCGTGAACACTAACTAAACTTATTAACCCCTAAACCGCCGTTCCCAAACATCGCTAACACAAACTAAAACACTAAATAAACATTATTAACCTCTAAACCGCAGTTCCCAAACATCGCCAATACTAACTAAACCTATTAACTCCTAAACCACAGTTCCCCGACATTGCCAACACTAACTAAACCTATTAACCCCTAAACCGCAGTTCCCCAACATCGCCGACACTAACTAAACCTATTAACCCCTAAACCGCCATTCCTCGACATGGCCGACACTAACTGAAACACTAAATAAACCTATTAACCCCTAAACCACAATTCCCCGACATCGCCGACACTAACTAAACCTATTAACCCCTAAACCGCTGTTCCTTAACATCGCCGACACTAACTGAAACACTAAATAAACCTATTAACGCCTAAACCGCCGTTCCCAAACATCACCAACACTAACTAAACCTATTAACCACTAAACCCCCACATCGCAACAAACTAAATTAAACTATTAACCCCTAAACCTAACACACCCTAACTTTAACATAATTAAAATAGACCTAAATTAAAGTTACATTTATTAACTAACTAGTACTACCTATTTAAAAATAAATACAAACTTAACTGTGAAATAAAAATAAAACCTAAGCTTACACTAATAAAACCTAACATTACTAAAAATAAAAAACCTAACATTACTAAAAAATGAAAACTACAATTACAAAAAAGAATAAAACTACCATTACAAAAAATAACAAACGAAATTATCCAAAAAAATAAAAATTATTCCTATTCTAAAAATAAAAAACCCATCCCAAAATAAAAAAACCCTAATCTATAATAAACTACCAAGGGCCCTTAAAAGGGCCTTTTGTAGGGCATTGCCCTAAAATAAAAACAAACACCCCTAACATTACAAACCCCCAAAATAAAAATAAACCTAATCTACCCATTGCCCCGAAAAGGGCATTTCGGTCCATTAACCCCCCCCCCCCAAAAAAAAAAGCCCATTACAAAAAATAACAAACGACATTATCCAAAATAATACAAATTATTCCTATTCGAATACCCCGTTTAAAAAAAAAACACCCTAAAATAAAAAAAAACCTACTCTGTAATAAACTACCAATAGCCCTTAAAAGGGCCTTTTGTATGCAATAGGGCATTTTGTATATAAGCAGCTCTCATTCCTATTGGCTGATTTAAAATTTTCAGCCAATAGGAATACAACGGTACCCCAATATAAAAGGGGTACCGTTCATTGAATCCTCAGTGTGCGGCGGGCAAACACATGAAGACGACATCCACGACAGACTAATGGACCTCCGCCAGGACCTCCGCCTCCGCACATTAACCGTTCCATCTCCTCAGGGATGAAGAAGATGCCAATCCTGCGATGGATGAAAATGGAGCCTCCTGGATGAAGATGCTTCGCAGTTGGGATGAAGATCTTTCGCTGGACTTCAGCAACTGTGAGTACTTATTTTGGGGTTAGTGTTAGGTAATATTTTTGCTTTTTTGGGGTGTTTTTTTTTAGATTAGGGCTTTTTTATTTTAATGGTGGAAAAAGAGCTGAATGCCCTGGGGTTTGAAAAGTTAGGGGGTGTTTGTTTTTATTTGTTTGCAAAAGAGCTGTTAACTTTAGAGCAATGCCCTACAAAGGCCCTTTATAGGGCCCTTGGTAGTTTATTATAGATTAAGGTTTTTTTTTATTTTGAGGTGTTTTTTTTTTAAAAAAATGGGTGTTAGAATAGGAATATTTTTTTATTATTTTGGATAATTTCCTTTGTTATATTTTGTAATGGTAGTTTTTTATTTTTTGTAATTTTAGTGTTTGTTTATTATTTTTTGTAATTGTAGTTTTAATTTTTTAGTAATCTTAGTTTTTTTTATTTTTGGTAATGTTAGGTTTTTTTATTTTTAGTAATGTTAGGTTTTATTAGTTTAAGCTTAGGTTTTATTTTTACTTCACAGGTAAGTTTGCATGTATTTTTATATAGGTAGTTAGTTAATAATTGTAACTTTAATTTAGATCTATTTTAATTATATTAGGTTTAGGGGTTAATAGTTTAATTTAGGTTGTTGCGATGTGGGGGTCGGCGTTTTAGGGGTTAATAGGTTTAGTTAGTGTTGGAGATGTTTGGGAACAGCGTTTTAGGGGTTAATAGGTGTAGTTAGTGTGGGCGATGTTTGGGAACAGTGGTTTAGGGGTAAATAGGTTTAGTTAGTGTCGGTGATGTCGGGGAACGCCGGTTTAGGGGTTAATAGCTTTATTTAGTGATATAGTTGGTGTCGGCGATGTTGGGGAATGACGGTTTAGGGGTTAATAGGTTTATTTAGTGTTTCAGTTAGTGTTGGCGATGTCGGGGAACTGTGGTTTGGGGTTAATAGGTTTAGTTAGTGTTGGCGATGTTTCAGAACTGCGGTTTAGGGGTAAATAGGTTTAGTTAGTGTTGGTGATGTTGGGGAACGGCGGTTTAGGGGTTAATAGTTTTATTTAGTGATATAGTTGGTGTCAGCGATGTCGGGGAATGGCGGTTTAGGGGTTAATAGTTTTATTTAGTGATTTAGTTATTGTCCGCGATGTTGGGGAACTGTGGTTTATATTAGAACAATGAAAAATTACGAATATGAATAATGGATCCGAAAATTCGGAAACTAATTTAATCATTTTTGGAATTTTTTGGGATTTTAGTTATGGTGCAGATTCGGAAATTAGGATGCATTTGAATCTCTGAATCAGCACATGTCTAGTATTTGCACAGACAAATAAGGAGATTGAATAACAAGCAAAAGATAGAGTGATACTTTGTAAGTTGCAGACCAGCAGAGAGTAATAGAAACTAGCAAGATGTTGAACACCTGTTTCAGTGTAGCGTGAGAGGCATAAAGCGCATCGCTATCAATATATAATATAGAAAGGTTATATGTTACGTGTACTTTCGCGGAGAGAGTAATCACAGTGAGAATATTTGACTGTAAGATTTCATTAACAGCCCTTTTTTATATGAATGCAGAAATACTTGCGGTTCTGAGACATGCTAGTAAAACCGGCTGAAAGCTGGAGCCAAACTCTGTGCAGCTGCAGCGTCTGTAGATCCAGAAACGAATGCCGGTCAGCTGATTAGTTGAGCGAGTGAATGGAAGGCAATACAATCCAGTAACAATGAATAGTAAACAGGTTGTTAAAAGTAACTCAGGATGAAGTGGATCAAACAAGGAACAAGATGATGATATGCTGGAACAAGTTCAGTTGAAAACAGCTCTGAGAGGAATTTGAGGATAGTTAGCAGTTGAAACTGATCTTCACAAAAGGTATACAGCTTACTGCTTGCAATTAATCAAGCAATATTGGAACAAGTTCAGTTGAAAACAGCTCTGAGAGGAATTTGAGGATAGTTAGCAGTTGAAACTGATCTTCACAAAAGGTATACAGCTTACTGCTTGCAATTAATCAAGCAATATTGTAACTCAGGATGAAGCGGATCAAACAAGGAACAAGATGATAATATGCTGGAACAAGTTCAGTTGAAAACAGCTCTGAGAGGAATTTGAGGATAGTTAGCAGTTGAAACTGATCTTCACAAAAGGTATACAGCTTACTGCTTGCAATTAATCAAGCAATATTGTGAGTTTGAACCTGGCTTAAATAAGGCAGTTGGAAAGGGAGGTACTTAGAATTAAAGGTGCAGCGATGTGATATGACAGATCTCACATCTTAAGGAATCCTCTATGAGGGTTCCAATCTAGGTTTCTGTGGATATTTCTTATGGAAAGAGGCAATGAGTTTAAGAGCATGTACATCCGTTTGAAGGACCCACAAATTCTCCTCAGGACCATATCTATACCAGCCAACCAGATATTCTAATCTTTTCCTACTGAAGCGAGAGTCAATCATTTTCCCAATCTCATACTCAACATGATCATCAACGATGACAGGAGGAGAGGACGACAAGTGGTGATTAGGGTTGAGGTCTTTGATGTGAGGTTTTAGGAGTGAAACATGGAACGAAGGATGGATTCTATTTGAATCTTGCAAATTTAAAACTACTGCATTAGGATTAATAATTCTTTTGATGGAAAAGGTCCAATGAACTGATTCACTAATTTCTTAGAAGGTACCTGCAACTTTAGATGTTTAGTAGAAAGCCAGACAAGATCACCAATATGATATTGAGGTGCAGGTCTCCTGCGTAAGTCTTAATAAGACTTTTGTTTGTCTTTAGCAATAGATATATTTTTTTCAGATCTTCAAGTGTGTTCTTTAGGTTAGATGAATATTCAGAAGCTGCTGGAGAGTTGAGATTGACTTTACAGTTAGGGATAGTGGTAGGATGGAACCCATATGTTGCGTAGAAAAGAGAACTTTTGGTAGAGGTGTTAATGGAATTGGGGTAAGGGGAAATGTAGCATCGAGAAACAGCAAGCACAATCAATTCACAGCAATGCTTGCACTAGGGCAGAGTGACGCAAGCATGTGCCATAACACTGGAGCGAGGTGCACGCCACATCAATTGGGAATTCAAGCAATAGCTTTTTTCTGAACAAAAGGACCGATTACTCTGATGAGTTAAAGTTGTTTTTATGTGAGGTTGTTGAGTTCCTACTATCCGACAACTATTTTATGTTTGATGGTGAATATTACCCACAAGTTTGTGGGACGGCAATGGGGGCAAAATTTGCCCCTTCATTTGCAAATGTATTTGTGAGGTGGTGGGAACTCTGCAGCCTTTACTGCGAGAGTAACCTCTTTTTTGACAATATCAGTCTATATATGAGATTTATAGACAACCTGATTATTGTTGTCAAGGGTACTTTTGATTTTCCTTCTTGATAAAGGTCTTTCTATGACCGAAACGCGTCGACTGGTAAGCATACTTCCATATTTTTATTGATTTTAAAAAAAATCTACATTATTTTATCTTTCTTTTACAGAAGAAGGACCCAGGGATTGTAACAAACATTTGCTAAGAAGATATTATTCTGGATTGAATACGGTTAATAGGCATAGACAATCACCCCCAGCACATACATTTGGATAACTACCACTACAGCTTTTAGGATTCAGATTGTTTCACAAAAAACTATTTTTTCAGACATTTGGATTTTCCTTAAAGGGACACACAGCTTAAATTGGTTCATTGGCTATATACTATTTTAGCTTTGGACTTATTCACCATTTGAACACAGTATTTGACCACCATTACCGTTTTTAGGATTTGCATTTTTTCACATTTTTCAGCCATTTTTTTAAAGGGACACAATCCACATTTGTTCATTGATTACACATATTTATAGCATTGGTTATATTCACAATTTGAACACATCACACTCACTCCTGACATTTGGACAGAATTTTTATTTGTGGTGCTCTATTTGTTATCATTTTTAGTTTTGTTTTTGTTTTTATTTCACCATTGTTGAAGATCACAATTTAATCCCTTTTTTACTTATTTTTCACTATCCCTCTAAATGTGTTGTAGTAGTGTATATTAGTGTATAATCCATCTGATGCCTGATCTGACATCTATTATATGATAAACACATAGTTAAAGCCTTAACTGAGAGCATTCATTCATTTTTTAACAAAGTTTGCAATTTACAACCCATTTTTAGGAACCATTGTCTGCCTTATTCTAAGTGCTTAATTGGCTCTATTACTATCTGTTTAATTTCTTATACAGCTGCTATTGTTGTACAAATTTGTTTGTTTATTCATGGATCCATGTTTTTAATTTTTATTAACTTGTTAACAACTTTTAACCTGTTATATATGTTTAAATAATAAAATGTTTATGTAATAATTAACATTATTGTAATCGGTCCAGACCCAGCCTTCGTCAAGTTGGCGCTTTGGTACACTATCCATTAAATTGTACTTTAATTTAATTTGTTAAAGATAATGATTTAGGACTGAAATTTACAGGGGAGATGCAAGATGTAAAAACACAGTTCCTTGATTTATCTTTAATTGGTTCCATTCAAACCAACAAAATGATTACTGATACTTACAGGAAAACATACATCCGGTAATACGATTCTACATGCCAAAACATGCCACCCTAAGAATTTGATCAAATCTATACCGAAAAGCCAATTCTTAAGACTGAGAAGGAACACCAACTCGGAAGAGTTTTTAACTCACAGGCTTACGTATAGATTGATCACCAAGGGGTATGATTCTGAGATACTAAAACAGACACTTAAAGAAGTTAAAGACAAACCATTACAGACAACTATGAGTTCAGACTGTCATTCTAAATGTAATCGTGGTTTTAGTAATGACACAGTGGTATTTTCAACTGAGTTTCATTGCAGTACAGGGACATTTCTACCATTGTGAAGAGGAATTTGTCATTCATGAAGGGAGATGAATTGTTATCTCCTGTGATTGACAAGGTTAGATTTGTACCCAGAAAAGCTCCAACATTAGCTAATAGCTTGTCTCCCAGTTTAATCACAAGCAATTCTGGAAAGAGAGCAATTGGTTACATAAAAAAAAACTTTTAGATGTCTTTCCAGGAATTCTGGAACCTGTGAAGTAATTTTGCAGGGGGTTTGCTTTAGGAGTACTGCCACTAATGTGAACTTTAATATTGAACACTATGCAAATTGAAATACCAATTTTGTGGTATACCTTTTGGAATGTGAATTGTGTCAAGATCAGTATGTAGGTAAAACGTCACGTTGCTTGAGGTCAAGAATAGGTGAGCACAAAAGGGATGTAAAGAATTACAATAAAGACATAGTGTAGCGAGACATTTTAATGGTATTCACTTTACCAATGAGTCCAAGTTCACAGTGAAGGTCATATATAAAATTCTGACCAAGAAAGAATAATATTGGATTTGGAAATTAAAAACTAGGGTACCATTTAACAAAGAATGGGATATCAGTTATTTTGTAGACTAGGTATTTTAATGTTTGAGACTGAATATCTAGCATGTGCAATTGTGATGTGTGCAAATATTGAGTTTTCTCCCACTCTGACACTATTTACTATTGTTAGGTTTGTGCATACATTTCTTGTATCGGATGATTTGTTGTCTTTGTTCATGAAATCACAAAATTATAACTTTGCAATCATGAATTTTATCTCTGATCTGCATTCTCATCTACTACTATTATCATTATTGTTTTTACTATTAATGTTTGATTTTTTTTCCCATTCTGACACTATTTATCATTGTTGGGTTTGTGCAAACATTTCTTGTATTGGATGCATTTGCTGTCTTTGGTTATGAAATCACAAAATTATAACTTTGCAATCATGAAGTTTATCTCTGACTTACATACTAAAATACTAATATTATCATTATTGTTTTTACAATTAACATTGTCCTCGCAACATAGCTCTATGTGCTTTGTGATTTTATCTGAGTCTAATCATTATCTGACATTTCAATATACAGGTAGCCCTCAGTTTACGCCGGGGTTAGGTTCCAGAAGGAATGGTTGTAAATCGAAACCGTTGTAAATTGAAACCCAGTTTATAATGTAAGTCAATGGGAAGTGAGGGAGTTAGGTTCCAGGCCCCTCTCAAAATTGACATAAGTAACACCTAATACATTATTTTTAAAGCTTTGAAATGAAGACTTTAAATGCGAAACAGCATTATTAACCTAATAGAATAGATTGTATCATCATCAAACTAAGTTTAATAAACAAAAACATTTGCTAAACCGCACCTAATAAAATTATCACACAAACACAGACTGTATCATCATCAATCTAAATTTAATGAACACAAACAAAATAATCACACAACAGACTGTATCATCATCAAACTACGTTTAATGAAGAAAAACGTTTTTTTTTACTTGCATTTTTCTGCAGCTAAGGGAAGAGGCTGCTAGATCTTGTTCCTTTAAAAATGGCTCCATTGCTCAGGTCTGGTTATACACTGATTAATTTCAGCCTGCCTGTGTTTAATCACACAACAGACTGTATCATCATCAAACTAAGTTTAAAGGGACACTTAACACCTGCTTAAAATTTTCTAAACTGTTTCTGAGGAATCAAAATAAACTAATGCACTGTTCTCAATGCTGTATATTCATCTTACTACAAGCTCTTCAAGAAGACTCTTCATATTTTCTATGCTTATCCACAGCTTGTATTTTCCTATCTATGGTGCCATCTTGTAACGTGCATTCCACACAGGCACTGCAGTCACATGACACGTGTGCACGGCAGCTTCTTCTCTCACTGATGTAACTTATTGAAGGCAGCCAAATTGTCAATGCTCTTTCACTGTAATGCATTGCAGTATATAAGGACAAAGTTTAATTTTATGTGTGTAATACAGTAACTGCTTCTTATTTTATAAAACATGTTTTCAACATGTTATGTACCCTAAACAGATCTCCACAGTCTTTGTTTCACTCACTGTTTATAACTGAAAGAAGTAATCACCAGCCCGATGTTCAGTGGCAGAGGGGAGGGGGGAGGAGGGAGGGGGGAAGGGGAGAGAGTCTAGCAGCCATTTTTTTTTACTCACTGTTATTCAGAGAGATCTCTGCAATATCCAAGGAAATATTTATCTGTGTGTTCAGAGATCTCTGAATGACAGTGAGTAAAAAAAAATGGCTGCTAGAAATAAGTAAAAAAAACAAACATATCTGCTAAAGCTGTTTAAGAGGCTACTCTAAACCATAATGCAAGAAGATTACAGCCAAAATGCTATACTGCATGAAGTAAAGCAAGATCCACGCAAAAAATCCTGCCTGTCTGTACTTAATGATCATGCTCATATGATTCCCCTAAAGGGTTATCACCAGGGATGTCACCAGGGGTCGGGGGGTGTTAAATTCCTACAAAAATAAACCAAGTAGTACTACAAAATTAAAAAACCCTATGCTGTTCACTCAGCCTGTATTACTAAATGTAAACTTTGAAGGACACGAACGTTAAGCTAAGCAGGGCTGTATGTAACAAAGCACCAGCATCCAACTATGCTGGAGAGTCACAGTCCAGTCATTTTGAATAATGTGTCCGGGTTTCAGGCGGTCTGAGACCCGGAGGTGGCAACCCTACTGGGATAGAATGAACAACCGGATGGGACACTAGGACAGCACCTCCAAACAGGGACAATTCCAGTAAAAGTGGGACTTCTGGTAAGCCTACTCATACACTGCAATGCATTACAGTGAATGAGCATTGACAATTTGGCTGCCTTCAATAAGTTACATCAGTGAGAGAAGCTGCCGTGCACATGTGTCATGTGACTGCAGTGCCTGTGTGGAACGCACGTTACAAGATGGCACCATAGATAGGAAAATAGAAGCTGTGGATAAGCATAGAAAATATGAAAAGTCTTCTTGAAGAGATTGTAGTAAGATTAATATACAGCATTGAGAACAGTGTATTAGTTTATTTTGATTCCTCAGAAACAGTTAGTTCAGAAAATCTTAAGCAGGTGTTTAGTGTCCCTTTAATGAACAAAAACGTTTTTTACTTGCCTTTTTCTGCAAACAGTTCTCTGCATTGAGTCTGCATCTAAGGGAAGTGGCTGCTAGATCTTGTTCCTTTGAAAGCTGATCCATTGATCACGTCTGGCTTGCTTTTCTTTGCATGTGTTTGCTGCAACACAAGCGGACAGCTCCACCTACTGGCTATTTTAATGTATGCATGTGCTAATGCTTTCAATAGCAGTCAATGCTTTTCAATAGCAGTCACATGACTGAAAAAAAGGGCGTTATTCTGAAACGGCGCAAATTGAACCATTGTAAACCGAGGGCCACCTGTAATATAACCATATGGAATTGTTATATTGTTTTAACATTGACACAGACTAGATATTTTCAATGTGCAACTGTTTCCTGCAACTATGGTGGCCGTTTCCATGGTTAACTTAGTTTGACCGGTGAATGGACACGCTCACCATATAAGGCAGTGTATTTGGGGTTATCCTATGACTAAGTGCATGGAACAAAACACATAAGGGCTCCTCCCCTCCGACCATGTCTTGTGTTTTGAGTGGGGATTTTAATCAATTTCACTAAAGACTGCAAGTTTTATATTTACATTTGGATTCTTGGAGTGCTGCCTTATTTTTGCTTTTGTCTGTGTTAATAGAATTGTTGTAGGCAAATTCTGCCATTGGTAATAGATGGAGCCAATCATCTTGTGATTGAGAAATGTATCAGCGAAAATATTGTTCTATTATTTAGTTTACTCTTTCAGTGAGTCCATTTGTTTGTGGGTGGTATGCAGTGGAAAGTCTGGAGTCAATCTTAAGGGAAATTACATAATGCTTTATAGAATTTCGAAGTGAATTGTGATCCACGATCTGAGATTATTATAGTTAGGAGTCCTTGTAATTTTACAATGTGTGAGATGAACACTTCACCTGTTTTCTTTGCAGTTGGTGATTGTTTTAATAGTTGAAAATGAGCCAATTTACAACTAGATTACAAGTTGTGCATTCGTCTTTTAGTGCTGAAAAAATGGTAATTTCAGCGTTAAAACTGCACCTGAGCCATTACAAGTCTTGTCGGTATAGCTGTACCGCAAGCCTTTTAGCCTGTAACGCAATGTCAGTCCCTCACACGTAAAAATGAACTACCTATTAACCTATTAACCCCTAAACCGAGGCTCCCCCCGCATCGCAAATATTATATTAAAGTTAACCCCTAATCTTCCACTCCTGACATCGCCGCCACTAATAAAATTTATTTACCCCTATTCCGCCGCTCCCCGACATCATCACCACTAGAATAAAGTTATTAACACCTAAACTGCCACCCTCTCGTATTGCAAACACTATTTAAATATAATTAACCCCTAATCTGCCGCCCGCCCACATTGCCCCCACTATACTAAAGTTATTAAGCCCTACACTGCCGCCACTATAATAAACCTATTAACCCCTAAACCGCAAGCCCCCACAACAAAATATACTAAATTAAGCTATTAACCCCTAATCTGAAAGCCCCCACATCGCAATAAACTAATTTAAACTAGTGACCCCCTAACTTTATATTAAAATTACATTTTCCCTATCTTAAATTAAATTAAAACTTGTCAAATTAAAAAAAACTAAGTTTAAACTAACAATTAAACTAAAATTAAACTAACTACATTACACATTAAAAAAATCCTAACACTACTATAAAAATTACAAACTATCTAATTACAAAAAATAAAAAAATACTATATTACAAAAATAACAAACATTAAAATACAAAAAATAACAAACGAAATTATCAAAAAGAAAAAAGAATTACACCTAATCTAATAGCCCTATAAAAAATAAAAAAGCCCACCCAAAAAAAAACCTAGCCTACAATAAACTACCAATAGCCCTTAAAAGGCCCTTTGTAAGGCATTGCCCTAAATTAAGCAGCTATTTTACCTTTAATAAAAATACAAGCAGTAAAACCCACCACCCAAACAATCCCCCAAAATAAAAAAAACTAACTCTAACAAAAAGCCAAGCTACCCATTGCCCTGAAAAGGGCATTTGTATGGGAATTGCCCTTAAAAGGGCATTTAACTCTTTTGCGTTGCCCTGAAAAGGGCATTTAGCTCTTTTACGAAAAAAGCCCAAACCCTAAACTAAAAAAAAAAAAACTAAAAAAGTTTAAAAAATGCTAACACTAACCCCCAAATATCCACTTACAGTTGTTGAAGTCCCTCTTGAAGGATCTTCATCCCAGTGGCTCCATCTTCATCCAGGCGGCTCCATCCTCATCCATGTGTCAGGCAGCTCCATCTTCATCCAGACGGCATCTTCTATCTTAATCCCAGCGGCGTCTTCTATCTTCACCCCTGTGGTGTGGAGAGGGTCCATCCTGAAGACATCCGGAACGGAGCATCCTCTTCATACATATAATGAATCTTCAATGCAAGGTACACAATTCAAAATGGTGTCCCTTGTATCCTATTGGCTGATTTGATTTTGGAAATTCAAATCAGCCAAAAGTATGAGAGCTACTGAAATCCTATTGGCTGTTCAAATCAGCCAATAGAATGAGAGCTACTGAAATTCTATTGGCTATTCAAATCAGCCATTTTTTATAATTTCCAAAGTTTTGTTTATTCCCGGATGACCTGATAAAGGCGAGTCATGAAAATGTTGGAGAAGTTGACTTTGACCCTTCAGCGGGTACATGAATTTGATTCCTGTGGTGGTAATATAGTCCAGAAGTATCAAGTCTTAGGGCTGCAATAGGTAATTCATTATCTGTAAAATCTCTTCATCGAAAGAGGAAGATGTTGCAATAATCTTTTCTAAAGGAATTATATGAGATGTATTTTCAATATTGGAAGCATTTTCCAAGCATCTGGATAGGGCATCAGCCTTAGTATTCCTGGAGCCTGGGCGATAGGTGAGTAAGAAGTCAAATCTATCAAAGAAAAGACTCCAGCGTACCCGTCTGGAAGATAAGATTTTGTTCCTTTTTAAATACTCAAGGTTTTTATGATCAGTGAATATTATAAATGGTTTTGAAGATCCTTCCAATAGGTGGTGCCAAGTTTTAAGTGCAGATTTGATAGTCAACAGTTCCTTATCACCCACTGAACAATTTAACTCTGCTGGACTTAATGTTCTGGAGTAAAAGGCTACAGGATGCGAAGTAGAGGAGATTTGATTCTTTTGAGAGAGGACAGCTCCAATCCCGGTTTTGGAGGCATCAACTTTGAGGATGAATTGATGTTCTGGATTTGTTAGATGAAGAATAGGGGTGTAATGAATCTCTCTTTCAGCATGTCGAAAGCATTTTGAGTTTCCGTTATCCAAAGAAATTTTCTGTTTTTACTTGTCAACTTGGTGAGAGGTTTCACAATTTAGGAGAAATGATGAATAAACTTTCTATAAAAATTGGCGAATCCGAGAAATTTTTGTAAGGATTTGAATGTAGTGGATTTTGGCTAATTTGTGATTGCGGACACCTTTTTGGGGTCCATCTGGATTCCATTGGCTGAGCCTGGCTAAAACTCAACATACGTGTTTTATATGTTCTTCTGAATTTTTGGAAAATATGAGTATGTCGTCTAGATATATTACGACGCATATGTCCATTAGGTTCCTGAAAATGTCATTAATAAAAAACTGAAAAGTTGCAGGGGCATTGCAAAGCTCAAATGGCATAACATTATACTCGAATAATCTGTAACGAGTCCTGAAGGCGGATTTCCACTGATCACATTGCATGCTCCCTTTAAGTCTAGTTTGGTATAGATGGTGGCTTCATTAAGAGGTTCAAGTAGTTCGGGTATAAGTGGAAGTGGATACCGATTTTTTGTAGTTATGGATTTAAGTGATCTGTAATTAATAATTGGTCATAATGAACCATCTTTATTAGTGACAAAAAAAATTCCAGGAGCTGCTGGGGAGGTTGAAGGAAAAATGAAGCCTTTTCTGAGGTTTTCATCCAAATATTGCCGTAAATGTTGTAATTCAATTTGAGATAGTGGATATATTCGACCAAAAGAAATGTTGGAGCCAGGTTTAATATCAATAGGGCAATCATATATTCTGTGTGGTGGTACGTTTTCTGCCTCTTAAGATTGAATACATCAGAAAAATCACTACATATGGAAAACATGTATTTTGACAATAGGGTGATATGACTTTCACTATATTCTGAGGACAGTCTATGTTTGGGTTGTGTTTTTTAAACCAGGGGAGCCCAATAATTAAGGGATGTAGAGAGGAAGGAATACATCAAAGGTAAGATATTCTTTATGCCCATCTAAAGTGGAGACAAGAAGTGGTAAAGTGTGATGTGTTATAGGACCTTTGAGGAAATAGGATCCATCAATAACTTTCACAAACATGTGATTCTGCTTTAACACACATAGGATTTTATTTTTATTTACAAATTTAGCATCTATGAACAGTCCAGAAACTCCCCAGTCAATCAAAACTTCGGTCTTGGTTAGATGATGATCCCACTGTAAAGACAAAAGTGAAGAGTTTTTAGATGTAATAGTTTTTATAATACAAGTCTTATCCTTCCTTTGTCTAGATAAAGATGGACATGATGAAATGATGTGGTCCTTGCTGGCACAGTATAGGCAAAGGTTAGCCAATCGTCTCCTTATTTTCTTGTAGATATGTGCGATTCATTTCGGATCGATTCAGAAATTCGGCCGAATTTCTTAAATTCGAAGATTCGGATCGATTCGAATTTCCGAATCGAAATAGTGCCGAATCTACCGAATAAATCCGAATTAGTTAGGATTTATTCAGTAGATTCGGATGGCCATGAATTACACTAGTATTGTACGGTATATTAGGTTATATCACTCTGCTATGGGTTACACCTAATATACAGTACATATACTAGTCTAATACACAGCATATCCCACCTAACACATACCGAAATTCTGAATTTCCGAATCAAACCGAATCGAACCGAATCCAGCCGAATTTATTAGAATCCGAATTAATCTGAAACAAATCCGAAACGAATCTATTCAAATTTTTCCGAATTCAAATCGTTCCGAACCGAAATTCGAAAAAATCTGAATCAATCCGAACCGAAACAAATTTTTCGATCATGCACAAGTCTATTTTTTTGTCATGTGAGAGGGGTTCTTTAATAGTGCCAATTTCCATGGGGGTAGAAGGAGTAGATCTGTCAAAAGGGAGTGTAGATGCTTTTTTAGGTGGTGTTTCTGGATGATACCTTTCTGCTCTTCTTTCCCTCAGCCTTCTCTCCATTGTTATACAAGTCTTGATTAAAAGGATACTGAACCCAAATGTTTTCTTTCATGATTTAGATAGAGCATGACATTTTAAGCAACTTTCTAATTTACAGGTATACCTCACTTTACAGCGCTTCGCTAATACAGCGCTCTGTGGAGCTGAAGTTCAGCCTCCAAGGAATTTGAAACAGTGCTGTAATCATTGTGAGATTGCGAGAAAAGTGACTGGCACCATTTTGTTATGCTTAGTTCACTCTGTTTACAGCATTACAGCGCAATCTGTGTCTCAGTGCTATAGTCTGGCAAATTGTACTACAGTGATTGTCACTATTTTACAGGTACAGTATTTATTGAATCCTAATTGAATACTGTGATATGCTAGTGTTAAACTAAATGTAGCACAACTGCACCCCTAATATTTGTTAGTTCGAACATGTTTTAAAGTCTTTAAACACACTGGCAAGTGAAAAGAAAGCTAAAACTGCCTTGTTTCACTTTAAGGCGGTTTTCACTTTACATCGGGGCTCCGGTCCCTAACCCGCTGTATGAGCGGGGTATACCTGTACTCCTATTATGATTTTTTTTCTCTTGCTATCATTATTTAAAAAAGAAGGCATCTAAGCTAAGGAGCCAGCAAATTGTTGGTTCAGGACACTGGACAGCACTTGTTTACAACCCAGGTTGTGAACCAAAAATAGGCCGGCTTCTAACACCTAAATTCTTGCTTTTCAAATAAAGATACCAAGAGAATGAAGAAAAATTTAAACAGGAGTAAATTAGAAAGTTGCTTAAAATTGCATGCTCTATCTGAATCATGAAAGAAAAAAAGTGGGTTCAGTGTCCTTTTAAAGAATCTAGTGTGTCAGGCATATCTATGCAGGATAGTTCGTCCTTGAGGGGGTCTGAGAGTCCCAGCCTAAATTGTTTTTTTGGCTGATCTGATTCCATTGGGAATCAGTTGCCCACATCTGGAATTCAGTGACAAAATCCTTAAAGGGACACTGAACTCAAATTTTTCTTTTGTGATTCAGATAGATCATGCAATTTTAAGCAACTTTGTCATTTACTCCTACTATTAATTTTTCTTCATTCTCTTGCTATCTTTATTTAAAAAGAAGGCATCTAAGCTTTTTTTTTGTTTCAGACCTCTGGACAGCACCTCTTTTATTGGTGGATGAATTTATCCACCAATCAGCAAGTACAACCCAGGTTGTTCACCAAAAATGGGCTGGCATCTAAACTTACATTCTTGCATTTCAAATAAAGATACCAAGAGAATGAAGAAAATGTGATAATAGGAGTAAATTAGAAAGTTGCTTAAAATTGCATGCTCTATCTGAATCATGGAAGAAAAAAAATTGGGTTCAGTGTCCCTTTAACAGGAAGTTTTCCTTGTTTTAAGGATCTTAAATTGGTTTCTGCAGTGATCTGAGTATTGACATCCTCTTATAGATTAGCCATAGCTGAAAAGAAATTGTATAATAAAGCCAGAATGGTATCATTGCTCTCGAAGAATCTATTTGCCCATCCGCTGGGTTCACCAGTTAAATAGGATATGGTGGTACATACTTTTATCTTTTCAGTAGCATAAGTCTTGGGTTTCATGGTATAGAGCCATTTACAAGCATTTCTGAATTCTCTGAAGTCTTTTCTATTTCCAGAGAAGGTTTTGGGCTGATTAATATGAGGTTCAGGGGAGTCAGAGGATTTAGCGGACATTAAATCCTTCAATAAATTTCTGAGATTTGAGTTTTCAGCTTGTAATTTAGTTAATCCTCTAGTGAGGAAATCAACTTTTTGATTAATTATTTCATTTGGATCCATACCCACAAAGATGACTTTTTTGGCTTGATTAACCTGCAATATATTTAACTAAGATCACCTCCTAGTTAATAAATAAGCTGAAAGTATCAAAACTTTGCCACAAACAAGTATATTTGTAAGAATTGCAGCTTATAAACAGCACCTGCTCAAGAATTGCAATAAAGAGTAGAAAGCTATAATTTAGCACTTGGGCCACGATCCGATATACGGCACAGGTTTTGGCGCCGCCTGTAGTTTCAGCTCGCAACTCAAGCTATCTTATATACGGCGCCGTCAGATACTAAAGTGCCGTAAAGTGTTAAACAATCTGAATGCCATTTATATATGAGCATTATGGGTATTCTAGGCCTATTTGTTCAATAATTTTTTTAACTTTTATATTATATATATATTTTTGAAATCATTTTTATTAAGGTTTTAAAGTTATAGAATAGTAAGTGATATGTGGTTTGCACTTTTCAAGATACACATCAAATAGAGTAACATGACCGTAAATGTCTCCATACAAATCATCATTTCAAGATACAATCTTATTTAGCAGTGTATCTACTGTATATGTATATATATATATATATATATATATATATATATATATATATATATATATATATATATATATATATATATATATATAGCTACATGTAGACTGATATACCAAAATTCAACCTTTAAAAGAATATTTAAAATTTGAGGTGCAAACTAATGAACAAACTTATTTTTTTTTACCCTCCTAAAATAAACAAGGCCACTTTTTGGGCCTGTAACACAGAAAGTAATTATTACCAGGGGGAATATATAAGAAGAAGGACTCTTGGACTATCATAGTAAAATATTACTCTACATGGAAAGATTTCTGACTTATATATTATAGTCCAACAAATAGTCTAAACATATAAACATGAGTAACCTATGTCACTCGCATTTTACTTATAAGTATGAAAAAATGACAAACATATATAGACTTGTCATATGTTTTATTGTTAACTAGTTAACAGCTATTGATAGAACTGAACATTAAACCTCTTATTTTGAATATTATAAACAGCTTTCCCCTTCGGCACTAGAGGCCACTTTTGGACCTTATTATCACAAAAAAAAATAATTGGTGGAGGTATTATGGAAGCTATTATGCAGAAAAGATAAACATAACACTTTAAAAAAAAATTATGTTTGCTCGCCATCATCAGAAGTCACTTTTCTGATGATGGCGATGATGTCCTTTCAAAATTATATAAGGTAATATAATTGGAATTAACTAGACCAGAAAATAAAGGAAGACACCTAGGGCGAGATTGCATATGATGTGCAGGCTTCAGCGTAACTGCTGAAACCTGCGTCGCCCGTACATTCACCTTGCACATCCCGGTATCCAATAAACCCCGCTGGCAGTTCATAAACTGCCGTAAATCGGATAAACTAGCGATGTCCAGAAATGTGTGTAAACACAAATTTCTGGAGTCGTCAGTGACTTACATCACTTTAGAAACTGCCGGCGTCTAAGAAAAAAAAAAAGGTGAAATCTCACGTAAAAAAGTCTAACCTGCCTCCCAAAAATTAACCAGACACATAATACCCCAATATCCGCCATCACCCCCATATCGGAACTAATCATAAATGTATTAACCCTTAATCCGCCAACCCCTCACATCGCAATCTAACTAAATAAACTATTAAGCCCAATCCACCATCCTCCCATATCACAAACTACCTAATAAAACTATTAACCCCTAATCCACCATTCACCCACATCACAATCTACCTTATAAAATTATTAACCCCTAATCTGCCACCCCCCTACAATGCAAGTAACTAATTAAATTACTAAGCCCCCTAGTCTAAAACACCTAACATAACCCCAATTACCTAAAATAAAAAAATACTAAATTGCAATTAAAATAAAAAACCTAACATTACTTTAAAAATAAAAAAACTACATTTAAATTAATCTAAAACTGCAAAAAAAGTCTAACATTACAGAAAATAATAAACTAAAAAAATTAAACCTAATCCCTATGAAAATAATAAAGCCCCCCCAAAATAAAAACACCCCCTTATCTAATCTAAACTACCAATAGCCCTTAAAATGGCTTAAGTTAAACAGCTCTTTTACCTCTAAAAAATACTAAGTCCCCCCTAACAGTAAAACCCCCCACCCACCAACCCCCCAAAATAAAAAAAAGGTAACACTAAAAAACCCTAAACTACCCATTGCCCCTAAGGATGAAGATAGAAGATGCCGTCTGGATGAAGACTTCTGCCCGCCTGGAGGACCACTTCTTGCCGCTTGGATGAAGACTTCTCCCGGCTTCATTGAGGACTTTTGCCCGCTTGGATGAAGACTTCTCCCGACTTCGTTGAGGATGGATGTCCGGTCTTCAAAAACTGTAAGTGGATCTTCGGAGGTTAGTGTTAGGTTTTTTTAAGGGTTTATTGGGTGGGTTTTATTTTTAGCTTAGGGTTTGGGCTGAAAAAGAGCTAAATGCCCTTTTAAGGGCAATGCCCATCCAAATGCCCTTTTCAGGGCAATGGGGAGCTTAGGTTTTTTTAGATAGGATTTTATTTGGGGGATTTGGTTGTGTGGGTGGTGGGTTTTACTGTTGGGGGGTTGTTTGTATTTTATTTACAGGTAAAATAGCTAATTTCTTTGGGGCAATGCCCCGCAAAAGGCCCTTTTAAGGGCTATTGGCAGTTTAGTTTAGGCTAGGTTTTTTTTTATTTTGGTGGGGCTTTTTTATTTTTAAAGGGGTATTAGATTACGTGTAATTAGTTTAAATATTTGATCATTTCTTTTTTATTTTGTGTAATTTAGTGTTTATTTTTTTTGTAATTTAGTTAATTGTATTTAATTAATGTAATTGATTTAATTGTAGTGTAAGGTTAGGTGTTAGTGTAAGACAGGTTAGGTTTTATTTTACAGGTAAGTTTGTATTTATTTTAACTAGGTAGTTAGTAAATAGTTAATAACTATTTACTAACTAGTCTACCTAGTTAAAATAAATACAAACTTACCTGTGAAATAAAAATAAAACAAGCTACAGTAGATACAATGTAACTATTAGTTATATTGTAGCTAGCTTAGGTTATATTTTATAGGTAAGTATTTAGTTTTAAATAGGAATTATTTAGGTATTAATTGTAATTTTATTTTAGATTTATTTTAATTATGTTAAAGTTAGTGGGTGTTAGGGTTAGGTTTAGACTTAGGGTTAGGTTTAGGAGTTAATAACTTTAGTATAGTTGCAGCGATTTTGGGGGCAGCAGATTAGGGGTTAATAACAGTAATGTAGGTTGTGGCGATGTTAGGGACAGCAGATTAGGGGTTAATAATATTTAACTAGCGTTTGCGATGCGGAAGTACGGTGGTTTATGGGGTTAATATGTTTATTATAGTGGTAGCCATGTCGGGAGTGGCAGATTAGGGGTTAATAATTTTATTTTAGTGTTTGCGATGCGGGAGGGCCTTGGTTTAGGTGTTAATAGGTAGTTTATGGGTGTTAGTGTACTTTTTAGCACTTTAGTTATGAGTTTTATGTTACGTCTTTGTAACATAAAAGCCATAACTACTGACTTTCAGTTTACGGTACGGATCTTGTAGTTATGGGCTGTACTGCTCACTTTTTGGCTGAACAGGCAAACTTGTAAAACCGGAACTATGGAAGTCCCATTGAAAAAGGACTTTTTGAAAGCTGCAGTAGTTACGTTGCTTTACGGCCAAAAAAGTGTGCGGTACAGATATACCTGCAAGACTCGTAATACCAGCGGTAGTGAAAAAGCAGCGTTATGAAGCTTTTTCACTCATAACGCAAAACTCGTAATCTAGCCATTTATTAGGTATTTAGCGTTGTGTGGGGTTGGCGGATTAGTGGTAATAGGTTAATTAGATGTTTTGCGATGTGGGGGTTGGCAGATTAGGGGTTAATATATTTTATTAGTTATAGCCGTGGGGGTTGGTGGTTGACAAGTAGATAAATATTGCGCATGCGTTAGGTGTTAGTTATTTTTAGGGAGTTACGGTGCTCACATTTTCAGCGCAAGGCTTGCTGCGCCTGCCTATGTGTGGCGAGGGGAAAACTGAGTAAAATTTCTCAAGTCCTTACACTAAATATGTGATACCAACTTGCAAAATAGTTCTATGTTAGCTTAAGGGAAGTAAAAATAGGGGGCAACGGGTGAAATATATACAGTGGCTATAAAAAGTCTACACACCCCTGTTAAAATGTCAGGTTTCTGTGATGTAAAAAAATGAGACAAAGATAAATAATTTCAGAACTTTTTCCACCTTTAATGTGACCTATAAACTGTACAACTCAATTGAAAAACAAACTGACATCTTTTAGGTAAAGGGAAATAAAAATAAAAAACTAAAATAATATGGTTGCATAAGTGTGAACATCCCAAACTAATACTTTATTGAAGCACCTTTTGATTTTATTACAGCACTCAGTCTTTTTGGGTATGAGTTTTTCAGCATGGCACATCTTGACTTGACAAGATTTGCCCACTCTTCTTTGCAAAAACACTCTAAAACTGTCAGAATGCGAGGGCATCTCCTGTGCACAGCCCTCTTCAGATCACCCAACAGATTTTAAATTGGATTCAGGTCTGGGCTCTGGCTGGGCCATCCCAAAACTTTAATCTTCTTCTGGTGAAGCCATTCCTTTGTTTATTTGGATGTATGCTTTGAGTCGTTGTCATGCTGAAAGATGAAGTTCCCCTAGTGTTGCCCCTAGTGTAAGCAAAATGTCCAACATAATTATACAACCATGAGACGAAGACTCTATAAAATGCATAAAGTTAACCTCTTGTGCTAGTAACATTCAGCTAGATTAGTTGGAATCAGCCAATAGGATTTTTTCACCTTTAATTCCTATTGGCTGATAGAATTCAATCAGCCAATTGGAATGTAAGGGAAGTCATCTTGGATGATGTCACTTAAAGGGAAACTTCATTCTACAGTGGGGATCGGAAGAAGAGGATGCTCCGCGCTGGATGTCTTGAAGATGGACCCGCTCCACGCCAGATGGATGAAGATAGAAGATGCCGTCCGGACGAAGACTTCTGCCCACTTGGATGAAGACTTCTGCTGGCTTCGATGAGGACTTCTGCCCGCTTTGATGAAGACTTCTGCCGCCTGGATGAGGATGGATGTCCGGTCTTTGAAAACTGTAAGTGGATCGTCGATTTATTTTAATTATATTTAAGTTAGGGGGTGTGAGGGTTAGGGTTATGTTAGGGTTAGGGTTAGACTTAGGCTTAGGGTTACGTTAGGGTTAGGTTTAGGGGTTAATATATTTATGTAGTGATGCGAGAGTGCGGCGGTTTAGGGGTTAATAGGTTTATTATAGCGGTGGTGTGGGCGGACAGCAGATTAGGGGTTAATAATATTTACTAGTGTTTGCGATGCGGGAGGGCTGCGGTTTAGGGGTTAATAGGTTTATTAAAGTGGCGACGATGTCTGGGAGCGGCAGATTAGGGGTTAATTAATTTAGTATAGTGTTTGCGATGCGGGAGGGCCTCGGTTTAGGGGTTAATAGGTAGTTTATGGGTGTTAGTGTACTTTTTATCAATTTAGTTATGAGTTTTATGCTACAGCTTTGTATTGTAAAACTCAGAATTACTGAGTTTAGATGGCGGAACGGATCTTGTGGTTATAGAGTGTACCGCTCACTTTTTGGCCTCCCAGGCAAACTTGTAATACCAGCGCTATGGAAGTCCCATTGAAAAAGGACTTTTTAAAAAGTGCGGTACTGACGCTTCATAACGCTGCGTTAGGAAAAAACATCATTATGAAGCATAACAATGCTTTTTCACTCATAACGCCAAACTTGTAATCTACCTGAGTGTGCACAGTATCCTAGCATGCTCATTTTTAGACCATCAAATAAACTAACTGCCTAAATGTTAGACCCCATTCAAAAGAGATTGGCACATTATTTAGATAAGTAAATAGTATAAGCACAAAATAAAAATACAAACCCATATTATCTCTCTATTGCTGTTGACTCTTCTATAAAAACATAATGGGTTCTATATATGCTAAAATTAAATATTTATCAAAACCAAGGATTCCTAATTTCCATTCCAAGGACTGACGCAACTTAATTAAGATGTTCCCAACTTTAACTTAGTTGTCCAATTAGATAACACATCTAACTCTATGGTCAATACTCATTATGAAGACCATGTTATGTTAAAGGGCAATAATAGGAATTCCAGCAGACTATAAACGTCTGCTAACTATATATAACTATATATTATAGGGAGTATACTACTTAAGAAAACCAAGAATTAATACTAGAAAAAAAAAACAATATTACATTACTTGTCTTATTAAGAAAAGCAATCATTAATAACATTGTATGAAAGGAAGTCATAATCAATATTAAACACTTTAATAGCACAATTAAAGGGGAATAACCTAAAAAGTACTAGCCTGATATGTTTGTCAATAACAGCCTCATAATGTGTCCCTTTTATAAAGAAGCCACATCTCAGATAAAACTTAATAGCAAAAATGGCTTAAGCTAGTTCTCTTAGGACAGACCTGCATATATAAGTTAACCAAAGATTAAGCAGTAGTGCTGGAAAGAAACATCACACTGTAAAGTCCTCATAGGTCATTTGGAAGCTATAAAAATGAAATGGCAGTGGATAATATATATTGAACCAGTCCTCAAATAATGTCACAAATCAGAATTTATCTGGTCCTCAGAAAAGTAATATATGTCCAACATCAGGGTTTCCCTGTCACACCTAACTGCAATACTAAACAGAATTATGACAGAAGCATGACAGGATTATTATATAAAAATCTCTTGAATTTATGTCTTGGATAGGTGACTGAAATGCCTAAAATCTCCCATATGTTGCAAAGCTTCTGGCAAACAGATGGCGACCTTTTCATAAGCACAGCAATAAGAGTGGGTTCCCAATTCAAGTGAGGCGTTCATGTATATAGCAACTGCCATATGTTGCTGTGGGTAGGTCACAGTCTCTACAATAAGGTCTATTGTTTCAGCGATATCACCAAGGAGGTTAGCTGCATCCTCTCCGTTAGTAGCTAGGGACAATCCTACTCCAGCCTCCTCCTGTGAGACCAATAGGGGCTTTTCACCTACACCAAATTCCACAAACTGTAGCATTGTACAGCCCTCAGCCACTATGTCCTGAGACCCCAATACACTCTTCTGTGAGTCCCAGAAATCAGCTGCTTCAGCTGTCACAATTGCATCTGTAGCTTTAATTGGCAATTGGACATCCTGTCTAATTATCGTTTGGCATAACGGGCGCGATCCCATATACGGCACAGGTTTCGGCAAAAGCTTTGGAACCTGCGCCGCCCGTAATTTCACCTCGCACATCGGGGTATTACATATACCCCGCCGGCAGTTCCTAAAGTGCCGTAAGTCTGATAAACTAGCGATGTCCAGAAATGAGCGTAACTACAAATTTCTGGAGTCGCTAGTGACTTACGGGACTTTAGAAACTGCCGGCGCCTAAGAAAAGTAAAGATAATTTTAAATCTCCCGTAACAGTCTATCTTGCCTCCCAAAAATAGCCCGACACGTAAAACCCCTATATCCGCAATCCCCCCTCTCACTACTAATAATAAATGTATTAACCCCTAGACCGACAACCCCCCACAATGCAATAAGCCTAATTATTAACCCCTGAACTGCCATAGCCCACAACCCAATTAACCTATTCTAGTATTAACCCCTAAACCACCATAGCCCACATAGGCTATTAAATGTATTAACCCCTAATCTGCCGCCGCCAAAGTCGCCACCACTATAATAAAGTTATTAACCCCTAAACCTAAGTCTAACCCTAACCCTAACACCCCCCTAACTTAAATATTATTTAAATAATATTACCATTATTAACTAAATTATTCATATTTAAAACTAAATACTTACCTATAAAATAAACCCTAAGATAGCTACAATATAATTAATAATTACATTGTAGCTATTTTAGAATTTATTTTTATTTTACAGGCAACTTTGTATTTATTTTAACTAGGTTCAATAGCTATTAAAAAGTTAATAACTATTTAATAGCTACCTAGTTAAAATAATTACAAATTTACCTGTAAAATAAAACCTAACCTAAGTTACAATTACACCTAACACTACACTATCATTAAATTAATTAATTAAATTAATTAACTACAATTAACTAAAATTAAATACAATAAAATAAAATAAACTATAGTACAAAAAAACAAACACTAAATTACAGAAAATAAAAAAAATTGCAAGAAGTTTAAACTAATTACACCTAATCTAAGCCCCCTAATAAAATAAAGCCCCCCAAAATAATAAAATTCCCTACCCTATACTAAATTACAAATAGCCCTTAAAAGGGCTTTTTGCGGTGCATTGCCCCAAAGTAATCAGCTCTTTTACCTGTAAAAAAAGAAATACAACCCCCCCAACATTAAAACCCACCACCCACACCCAACCTTACTCTAAAACCCACCCAATCCCCCCTTAAAAAAACCTAACACTACCCCATTGAAGATCTCCCTACCTTGAGCCGTCTTCACCGAGCCAGGCAGAAGTCTTCATCCGATCCGGGCACAAGTGGTCCTCCAGCCGGGCAGAAGTCTTCACCCGATCCGGGCAGAAGAGGTCCTCCATCCGGGCAGAAGTCTTCATCCAAACGGCATCTTCTATCTTCTTCCATCCGACGAGGAGCGGCTCCATCTTGAAGACATCCAACTCGAAGCATCCTTCCTGGCCGACGGACTAACGACAAATGAAGGTTCCTTTAAATGACGTCATCCAAGATGGTGTCCCTTGAATTCCGATTGGCTGATAGGATTCTATCAGCCAGTCGGAATTAAGGTAGGAAAGATCCAATTGGCTGATGCAATCAGCCAATCGGATTGACCTCGCATTCTATTGGCTGTTCCAATCAGCCAAAAGAATGTGAGCTCAATCCTATTGGCTGATTGGATCAGCCAATCGGATTGAACTCGGATTGAACTTCAATCCGATTGGATGATTGCATCAGCCAATCGGATTTTTCCTACCTTAATTCCGATTGGCTGATAGAATCCTATCAGCCAATCGGAAATCAAGGGACGCCATCTTGGATGACATCATTTAAAGGAACCTTCATTCGTCGTTAGTCCGTCGGCCAGGAAGGATGCTCCGCGTCGGATGTCTTCAAGATGGAGCCGCTCCTCGTCGGATGGAAGAAGATAGAAGATGCCGCTTGGATGAAGACTTCTGCCCGGATGGAGGACCTCTTCTGCCCAGATCGGATGAAGACTTCTGCCCGGCTGGAGGACCACTTGTGCCCGGATCGGATGAAGACTTCTGCCCGGCTGGGTGAAAACGGCTCAAGGTAGTGTGATCTTCAATGGGGTAGTGTTAGTTTTTTTTAGGGGGGATTGGGTGGGTTTTAGAGTAAGGTTGGGTGTGGGTGGTGGGTTTTAATGTTATGGGGGGTTGTATTTCTTTTTTTACAGGTAAAAGAGCTGATTACTTTGGGGCAATGCCCCGCAAAAAGCCCTTTTAAGGGCTGGTAAAAGAGCTGATTACTTTTGTAATTTAGAATAGGGTAGGGCATTTTTTATTTTGGGGGATTTTTTATTTTATTAGGGGGCTTAGATTAGTTGTAATTAGTTTAAACTTCTTGTAATTTTTTTTTTATTTTCTGTAATTTAGTGTTGTTTTTTTTGTACTATAGTTTATTTTATTTTATTGTATTTAATTTGAGCTAATTGTAGTTAATTAATTTAATTAATTTAATGATAGTGTAGTGTTAGGTGTAATTGTAACTTAGGTTAGGTTTTATTTTTTATTTTTTTGTTATAAGTTTATTTTTGCAGGCATTTTCGGGAGTTACGGTGCTCCCATACTCAGCGCAATGCCTGCTACGGCTGCCTTTTATGGATACCGATTTACGACGCGGTCCCATGTTAGCCTATGGGAGTAAAAATTGCGAGTGACGGGTGAAATATATGGGCGTAACATATTTTTTTTAAATTTCAATCATTGATTGAGAAAAAATAATATTCAGGTTTGGCATGATTTTTAACTGAAATCAAGAACAGTGTGGGAAATTATTTCCTATAGGAAGAAACAAATAATTTTCTTTGACAGGATTTTAATAGTTCTCATTGAAATAATATAGTCTCTAAAATACTGACAAAAGTTCCAAAACCCACTATACAGAACAAGGTTTGTCTTCACTGAAAAATGAAGTAAAAATAATTTGCAAATGATTTTGGTTACCAACAAAAAAGACAGAAGGCAATCAGTTAAATCTCAATCATGACAACAAGATTGCCAATAGAAAGTCTATTAAAAAGATGAAAGTACAATAAATGAAAAGAACAAAAAGGCAAGTAGGAAATAAAATGAAATATTTTATGAGCCCAATTGCTAAACACCACCTCTAAATGTTGTAGTTGGTATTTTTATTTTGCTTAACATCGGGGTTCAGTATCCCTTTAAGCAGAGAAACATAGAAAAACTGGATGAATACAATATAGAAGGAAGATCCAATCTCACTGAAAAGGGTATAACAATTTTTCCAAACCTTTAAAGGACCCACGAACTGTGACCCCTATTTTCCTACATGCATTTTTAGGGTCCATTTTACATGGCTAGGAGACAAAATGTACTCCACAAAATCAACTGAAGATTCTGAAAATTGACAATATTCCAAATTAGGAAATAGATTCTTAGCTCAAAGTCTTAGTAATACAGAATCAAACATGAGGCAAATAAGAGTCCTGAGAGGGGAGAATATTAAAATGTCATCAAGAAAAATCACAATAAAGGTATCCAGTAAGTTTCTAAAGATGTCATTCAAAAATGTTGAAAACTTGCTGAAGCATTACATAGCCCAAAAAGTGGAGCACAAATATATTAGCACTATCGAGCACTAACATGTCTCGAGTCTTGAGTCTTGAGTCAGGCCTGTTTTTGTACGGCCAAAACGCGTTGACTCTGAACTGGTAAGCCCAATTTCAATTTCAGTACAAGTTTTAAAGACAATCTGCACTACTTGATTTTTCACACGATAACCCATGATCCACGGTACACACCCTAAGAATATTTGGAGAATTGGGGACATCGCTTAGATTCTCACCACCAGGAATACAAGTTGGTCACACTGATTTGACTATATTTTTGAACCTTGACTTGACTATATTTTTTAACACTATTTTTATTGTGCACATTTGAAAACATCACAGTATTTTGCTTTTTACATTTTGTTTTTAGTTTTGTTTTTGCTTTTTTTATGCAATTTTGGTACCAATATTTTGCTTTTTCTTAGAAGTTTTTTTTCATCACTAAAATCACTCTATTAACCAACTAAGATGTATTGTTGTATTTTAACTGTTGCATCACTAAGAGAAAAATTGGGGTCTGGTCAGACCAACATCCCCAAATTTAAGAAGGATATTACAATCAACCACATTTGTAGAATACATTGCCCAAACCCAGGCATCATCTGACAACTCATAACCATCGGTTTTCAAACAAAATAAGACATATCAGATTTATATTGTACACATTGATTCATGTTCCAACTTGTTTTAATATGTTTAACTGTTTTTAAGATTTTTAAATATTTTATATCTATCTGTTGATATAATAAACCATTTTTCAAATACCTGAAGTTGAGAATTCAATAGAACAAACAATAGAGATAGACTCTCCACCAGTACCATAGCCTTTCCTAAAGGACTAGGCACTCTGTTCACACTTACTCAATTGACTCTTCCCCTTGGTTAAACTAGGCAGTCAACGTTCAGAGCTAAGGTACATTTCTGGGCGCTTGGTCCAATTCCCTCAAACTAATAGAGCAAAATCTTTATAGTATAAATGCGACATATTGCAGTTTTTTGTGAGCCATGGAACCTCCATTCTATAAGTTGGTTGGTTAATAGCGTCATCAACGGCTAATAGCAGGGAATAAAACGGGCATAAAAAAATAATTAAAATGTGAAAATCTCCCATATTGGTTCAGGTGGGTTGTAGGCGTGTCACAAAATGGTACATCAGAAATATATCTTTAGGTAGATATTTAGATCATCTTGATGCCTATAAACATCAACAGGTCTCTTAAATTTCAAGACTGTTATGACTTGTATAAACCCTCTTACAGCAGGTATTAAAGACAAGATAGCATAAAGTTATAACTTTATATTACTATCATTTGTGTGCACAAACCCAGAACTATGTACAATGACAATGCCATTTGTTTAGACTTTAAGATTTTTGGAATCTCTATTGCATTTTTTTTTTAATTTAGATTAATTCAGTTGTATGAATTAAATATGCTTTTAAAAGAAACAAAAGAAACAAATAAAAAAACATAATCTTAAATCATTAAAGGGACAGTCTACACCAGAATTTTTATTGTTTCAAAAGATAGATAATCCCTTTATTACCCATTCACTAGTATTTCATAATCAACAAAGTTATATTAATACACATTTTACCTCTGTGATTACCTTGTATCTAAACCTCAGCAAACTGCCGCTTTATTTCAGTTCTTTTGACAGACTTGTATTTTAGCCAATCAAGGCTGGTTCCTAGGTGAGTCCACGTGCATGAGCACAGTGTTATCTATATGACACACATGAACGAACACCCTCTAGTGGTGAAAAACTGTCAAAATGCATTCAGAAACTAGGTTGGCTTTCAAGGTCAAAGACATTAGCATTTGAACCTCCTAGGTTTGGGTTTCAACTAAGAATACCAAGAGAACAAAGCAAAATTGGTGATAAAAGTAAATTGGAAAAATGTTTAAAATGACATACCCTATCTGAATCATAAAAAGTTTATATTGGACTAGACTGTCCCTTTAAGATTTTTTCATATTTTAATAGACACCACATTTTTAAAAGATTTCGATACAATGCCTTTACTTTAATGACATAGAGACGACATGTGAAATGGATCATTAAACAAAGTGTTCTTCTGCTATGCATTATGTCCTAGATAATGTTATGCAGTGTGCAGTACAGCAACCAGACTGTCATAGGCATGCTGCAAAAATATAATTATTGCCCATAAGGAACCTACAAATCACTGTCACTGCCATGCTCTTGTAGAAAGAACACACAATGAAGTCTGATTCAAAGTAGTTTGGCTAATGACTTGAGCAACAATCTGCTACCACTTGAACATGATTTCTTTCTGCTGCTGAAAGGGAAACATTATTTATTTAAAACTTTTTCAGCAGTAACTAAGAGTCTTTAAAAAAAGGAAAATAAATGGTTAAAAAAATATACTGTCATTACTGTGGATAAAGTTCAACAATTATTATTATCATTCATTTATAGTGTTAACATGTTGCTCAATGCTACACTATGGAAATATATTCATATTATGAGACTACAGAAATTTCAATAAAGAAATTAAGCAGACAGAGCGTTATTAGGATTATGGATTTAAAAAAGAAAATAGTCTAGAATTGTACACCATTCTCTTCACCACTTAGTTGTCCAGAAGCAGAAATGTAAGATAAGGGTTGCTAATACTATGGCTATTAGGTTACTAATTATCATGGATGGCCAACTAGCGCTCAGTCTCCACCATAGTTTTGCCACCCTTGAGTAAAAAACAAAACTAACAACATGTGCCAGAGAAGTTTTTTTTTTTTGTGACCACAACTTAATCAAGCCCTCTGGAGGGAAGAACAGCAGACATAGGGTAATCTGCAACCTTACTTAAACCTACGCCTGTGTCACTGGACATTTTTATAAAATCTATTATTTGGTTGATTAATAGCTGTACAGTTTTATGCAACCCCTGAGGCGTCTAAAATATTGATCTGCAGTCCCCGTGTGTTAGAAAGCGGGGCATTACTTATAATTATCATCTGGGCCAGCAATGTCCCAACAATCTCCAAGAAACTGTTGACACTACTTCAGTAAAGTCCACTTATGTCTAATGCCACGGCATCCAGTTTGGCTCCTTAAAGAGACACAAAACATGATTCAGAAAGAGCATGCAATTTTCAGCAACTTTCTAATTTACTCCTATTATACATTTTTATTTGTTCTCTTGCTTTCTTTATTTGAAAAAGCAGGAATGTACGCATAGGAGCCGGACCATTTTTTGTTTAGAACCAGGGTAGTGCTTACTGATTGGTGGCTAAATCCTATACAAAGTAAGGGTCGTACCATAGAAACCTTTAAAAAAGAAAATTGGCTTTTTTTTTGGCTAAACTACACAAAGAACAGAATATGCCCAAGGATAGTTTGAGTAAACAGGAAAGAAACCCTAAAGAAATAAAGCGACAACAGTGAAATAATCATACGTGCATTAGAGGCTCTTTTGTAAGTAGGCAATATTTTGTGAGTGAGGTCATGAGACAGCTTAATGATACTAATAACTACATGGAACTACATTTTGATTTGACATGTGCAACGCTAAAAATGTTTCATTTTGTTTTTACTAGTTAAATAAATAATTTTGTTTCTGCAAATTAGTTTAGTTAAGTTTTAAAAAAAATAGTTTCGGCAAATTAGTTATGTTAAAGGGACACTGAACTCAATTTTTTTCATTTGTGATTCACATAGAGCATGCCATTTTAAGCAACTTTCTAATTTAATTCTATTATCACATTTTCTTCATTCTCTTGGTATCTTTATTTGAAAAGCAAGAATGTAAGTTTAGATGCTGGCCCATTCTTAGTGAACAACCTGGGTTGTTCTTGCTGATTGGTGAATAAATTCACCCACCAATAAACAAGTGGCTGTCCATGGTCTAAACTAAAAATTGGCTTGCTCCTTAGCTTTTTAAAATAAAGATAAGAGAATGAAGAAAAAATGATAATAGGAGTAAATTAAAAAGTTGCTTAAAATTGAATCACAAAAAAAGAAAAAATTTGGGTTCAGTGTCCCTTTAAGATAAATCGCTTTTTTTCGGATCTATTCTTTATTCATATGCATTATTCTATTCTAAAGTTTAGAATAGAATAATGAATGTGAATAAAGAATGGATCCGAAAAAACTAAAGGATCCAAAAAACGATTTAACTTAATATAACTAATATTGCTGATTGCCAAAACAAAATTATTTAAAACTGCCGCCGCTACCACCCACATCGCCAACACTAAATAAAGCTATTAACTCCTAAACCGCCATCCATCTCACATCGCCAACACTAACTAAACCTATTAACCCCTAGACTGTCATTTCCAAACATCGCTAACACTAACAAAATCACTAAATAAACCTATTAACCCCTAAACAACCGTTCCCTAACATCGCCAACACTAGCTAAACCTATTAACCCCTAAACCGCAGTTCCCCGACATCGCCGACACTAACTGAAACACTAAATAAACCTATTAACCCCTAAACTGACGGCCCCCACATCGCAACAACCTAATTATAACTATTAACCTAATACCCCATAACTTTAACATAATTAAAGTTACAATTATTAACTAACTACCTAGACCATCATTCAAAAACATCGCTAACACTAACTAAAACACTAACTAAACCTATTAACCCCTAAACCGCAGTTCCTCGACAATGCCGTCACTAACTGAAACAGTAAATAAAGCTATTAACCCCTAAACTGCCGTTTCCAAACATCGCCAACACTAACTAAACCTATTAACCCCTAAACTGCCGGCCCCCACATCGCAGCAACCTAAATATAACTATTAACCCATTAACCTAACACCCCCTAACTTTAACATAATTAAAGTTACAATTATTAACTTACTACCTAGACCATCATTCCCAAACATCGCTAACACTAACTAAAACACTAAATAAACCTATTAACCCCTAAACCACCGTTCCCAAACATCGTCAACACTAACTAAGCCTATTAGCCACTAAAACGCAGTTCCCCAACATCGCCGACACTAACTAAACCTATTTACCCCTAAACCGCAGTTCCTCGTCATCGCCAACACTAACTAAACCTATTAACCCCTAAACCGTGGTTCCCAAACATCGCCAACACTAACTAAACTTATTAACCCCTAAACCGCAGTTCTCCGACATCGCTGACACTAGCTGAAACACTAAACACTAACCTATTAACCCCTAAACCACCGTTCCTAAACATCGTCAACACTAACTAAACCTATTAACCATTAAACCGCAGTTTCCCGACATCGCCTACACTAACTAAACCTATTAACCCCTAAACCGCGGTTCCCAAACATCGCCAACACTAACTAACTAGACCGTCATTCCCAAACATCGCTAACATTAACTAAAACACTAACGGCTAGATTTGGAGTTTGGCGGTAGATGGGGTGAGATAGCTACGTGTGGTTTATGTCTAACGCACGGCATTTTTTAACGCCGGTATTTAGAGTTGAAAAACAACCTTCTAACGATACTCCTAACGCGTGTATTTCACACACGGAATCCTGCCCGCGTTAGACAGTCTCCCATATAGATCAATGGAAAAGCAAACAAACACACTTTTTTCATCTAACACTCGATCTTGCGAGAAATACGCACAGCTCGGTCATATGACGCATACCACATAATGCACAACAATAACATGCCGCAAAAGTCACAACAACAATCACTAAACAAAGCACATAAGCATTACACATTCAGAAGCGGGGGGAATTTAAAAAAAATAAAATACAGGGAATACGCATATCATTTAAGATGCGGAAATACGGAAAATAACAACAAGGAAAACAAAAATCACAATCATACACTAGCAAAATACTCGCATTCAATATTACTATATATTAGGACAAACATACATATAAAACACTTCACTAATACCACACCATCGCAAATTCACATTTAACCATAATACTATTGGTCAATGTTATAGAAAACGAGCACTATGACATCATCGCATTCTACACATTCCACAAATACTAACTCGAAATGAGCATGCGCAAATTCACACACCTAATACACATTGCACAAATAATAAGTAAGAATAAAGCACACCTGAACAAAATTTACAACGCAAACCGGTACATCATTAAACATTTACACAGGGTATATAAGCACCACACAAGCATGGCTTCTTTCACTGTGCTGCTGGTGGTTTTTTGGAGATTGGAGCTTAGAGATTTTGTGCATTATTGTGAGTCAGTTAGTGTTATCGTGAGTGAGTTAGTGGTAGTGTGAGTTAGAGAGTTAGTGGTAGTTTGAGTTAGTGAGCGACAGTTGGTTTGGGTGAGTGTGCGAGTGCTTTTTCTGTACACTTAACACATTTACACGCAAACACATTCAATACATACATACAATTATCAATAACACTACATACACTCCATACCCCATACCCTCTCATACTACACTCCATACCCCATTCCCTGTAGTCCCATTCCCTGTAATTCCATTTACTCTTGTCCCATACCCCATCCCCATCCCATCACCATCCCCTAGTTACATTTAGTTTACATATCCTCCTTTTAGTCTTCTTCTTCATTTTGTTCATTTAAATACTCCTTACCCTCTTTTATTTATATGCCTTTCACACTTTCTGCACTTTTTTTGGTCTTTTTAGTTCTTTATTTTGACCCCCTTTCATTTGATCACACTCACTTTTTGTTTGCTTATTTGGGGTTTAGTTTAGGGAAGAGATGGAGGGCAGGCAGGGGAGAGGTAGAGGAGGGAGGAGAGGGAGGGGGAGAGGAACAGGACAGGAAGGGGGGCAAGAAGGGGGGCAGGAAGCGGGGGTGGAAGCGGTGGGTGGACCCAGCCACTTGGTTCAAGATGAACAAGTGGCTGGGCCCAGTGGCGGACAGAGTAGGGCTTCACAGTCCGGGAAACAAAGGGCATCGTCACAGGGGAAGGCCAAGGCGACTAGGGAGGTGAGGTTTTCTATGGAGGAGAAGGAGGCCCTCGTAGAAGCCTATATGGCCAGGTATAGGAGGCTGCAGCATCAGAAAACCACCCTGACTGAGAAGAGGAAGCTCTGGCAGGAGATAAGGAATGCAGTCAATGCAGTGGGTGGCCGGAACAGAGATATGGACTCTATTAAACAACGCTACCAGGACTGCAAGATGGATCTTAAGAAAAAGTTAAGCCGGGAGGCCCAACATGCCGCAGGAACCGGTGGCGGCCCTGCACTAGAAATTGATTACTGCCGATGGGAGGAAATGTTGCGTCCCAGCATCTCCGAGGTGGATATAGTCGGTATCGGAGGAATTGATACCGGGAACCTGCCATTCTCATCTGACGGTAAGCTCATTTAAGAATAAATTAACATACGAATGTATTTCAAGGGACACTATACGCAAACCTTTCCTTTCATGATTAAGGTAGAGAATACAATTTTAAACAACATTCCAATTTACTTATATTACCTAATTTGATTCATTCTTTAGATATACTTTAATGAAGAAATAGCCATGCACACGGTGAACCAATCACAGGAGGCAGCTATATGCAGCTACCAATCAGCAGCTTCTAAGCATATCTAGATATGCTTTTCAGCAAAGAATATCCAGAGAATGAAGCAAATTAGATAAGAAAAGTACATTAGAAAGTTGATTATAATTGTATGCTTCTAAATCATGAAAGATAAAACATTGGGTTTCATGTCCCTTTAAGGATCAGATTAATGCTATTACGTTTTTTACACGCATTCACAATTACTTTGCGGTTACATTAGTATCTAGGCTATAGGTTAGGTGTGCATTTAAACAGACTGAAAACAAACGCTAAAACATTCAGATTGACCAGAGATATCACAAACACGGTTTAGAAAATGTGGACATCGTATTGATTGCTAGATTTCAAAGTGGATTAATGAGGCTGCATTTGTAATTGTATCGTAAGCTAAGTAATTTAAAGCTTTATTTGGAAATATGCTAATATATACATTTATTTCTTTTTCAAATATACAGAGTCTGGGGAGGAGGCAGCACAGCAACTACCGGCTCCTCCTTTTCCCCGGGATGAGAGTGGTGGGGATGAATCTCCACCTCGGAGGGAAGAGGCCCCCCTTGACGAAGAGGCCCGGAAGCAGAGGAAGAGGCCGCGGAAGCAGAGGCCCCTCAAGGACCAGCAGGCCGCCGTGCACCAGCAGGCCACCGTGCACGGGCTCCCCGCCGTGCACAACAAGAGGAAATAGCGGAGGTGCGGGTTCTACTAGACTACATTGACCAGATGCGTAACTCCCAGATCCAAAATATAGAAGGCAGAAATAGAATTATTGTAGGACAAAACAAAATCATTGAAGGCCAAACCCAAATCATACACCTCCTTACTCGAATAGAAGAAGCCCAAAACAGAACCTTTAGACTCCAACAAGAGATGTTTAATTTCTTCCGGGAGGCGCATGCTGGTCTGCCTCCTGCTGGTCTGCCTCCTGCTCCTGGTCCGCCATCTGCTGGTCTGCCTCCTGCTCCTGGGCCGCCATCTGCTGGGCCTCCTGCTCCTGGGCCGCCATCTGCTGGGCCTCCTGCTGCTGGGCCTCCTGCTGCTGGGCCTCCTGCTGCTGAGCCTCCTGCTCCTGGGCCGCCATCTGCTGGGCCTCCTGCTCCTGGGCCGCCATCTGCTGGGCCTCCTGCTGCTGGGCCTCCTGCTGCTGGGCCTCCTGCCGGGCCATCTTCTCCTGCCAGGCCATCTTCTCCTGCCGGGCCATCTTCTCCTGCCGGCCATTTTCTCCTGCCGGGCCATCTTCTCCTGCCGGGCCATCTCCTCGGCCATCTCCTCCTCTTCACCTTGGTCGTCCCAGTACTCTTCCTTCCACTCTTCCCACAACATCTCCAATGAGAACTCGTCGGAGTCGGCAGTTGACCCTCCCAGAGCCTCAGCCCCGTGGGAAGAGGGGAAGGAAGAGGAAGGAAGTATTTGTTTTCATGTTTAATGTTTTTTTATTTAATGTGTAATGGATAGGTATGTGATGATGTGGTTTTCATACCCTTGTGGACCACACTCTGTATATAATCTACTTCTATGGGACCGGGTCCATGGAGGCAGATTGTTTGCAGAGTGTTGGTTATAAGTGTGTGAAAACCACATCACATACCTATCCTTGTTCATGATATTGATTGGTTTCTGTGATGTGATGTCCAAACTGTTTCCCGAATCGCAAACAAAATTACCATTACAATTATCCATAATGGCATATTACTGTTTGAATGCCAATAACACAGCTTAAAGGGACAGTCAGAACATTATTGATTGCAAAGAAAACACTGTATTACGCATTATCAAGTTGGAAACAACAAAACATGGAGAAATACGTGTGACTTATGTGCTTACCCTTGTATCTATGCCTATGAAAAATGACCACTTATTTGTTGTGCTGACATAACAACATTTTACACAATCAATGATCAATACATGGTAAATATGCTGTATGAGCTCAAGGTTTTAGATATACAAATGATATCCAAATGCCCTCTAGTGGTCAAATTGCATTCTGATTACATGCACTCTTCAAGCTCTAAGAAATGAGCACACGAACATCATAGGTTTAGCTAGCAAATTAAAATAAACACAAATGATTAATTGGTGAGAAACCTTTGATATCATTGATATTACAAAATTGACTTTTTTAATAATGCTAAACATTATTTGTTTTCTAAACTGTCCCTTTAACAAAATTACATATGCTAACATATAATATTTGGTGATTGTTGGTATATCTACATGTACTTGTTCAAACAAGAAATATTGAAAAAAGATTTATATTGATGTGTTAAATAAAGTCTATTTTCTTAAAGAGACATTATTTTGTTTATTTTTTTTTAGAAAGACATTTTTTTTAACAATGAATATGGTTTAAAGTCCTTTTAGGAGTGAAAAAAAAAATATGCTAACAATAATATATTTGGAGATTAACCAATGTGGAATTCATACATGATACAAAAATCAACATTTGCATTAAGGGGACAGTATACTATCTTTTTAACAGAACTTCATGTAATAGACACTACTAGAAACAACAAGATTAACATATACTGATATCAAAATCAATATTTAAAAAGCTTTGAACACTTTCAAATAAAATCGGGTTATCTCTATTGAAAATATAGATGAACCCCCATTACAACCATAAAACAAGACAATACCCCATCATTAACATATGAAAAGACCCTTTACACAAACAGGAGAAAGCTGGAGATGGTACTCACATGAAACTTTGAGGCTTGGCGAGGAGTCTGAAAATTACTTCAATTTTATTTGAACAGAAGCAAAAGTAGACATGTATTTGTTAAACAATGGACTATATAACTAGAGACCAAATAAAATATTTTGGTTTTTAATGTGAGTGTCTAATGAACCTTTAATAAAATATACGACAAAATTACATTTAGAAGAAGTCGGCATCATATATTTAGCATATGATAAAGATAAATGCATATTGATTACTTTATTCTAATACAATAGCGCATATTTATGAATTAGATATCTTTAACATTAAACACAACAGTCATTTTTCATAAAAAGGAACATATTGTTGACAAACATATTAAACAAGATGAACTATAGAGATTTGCACTTGCCTCGAAATATCTTATGCATGAAAACATTTTGCTTTCGTTCGTTTATTCAACCAGACATCCAGCAAAAGAGAATGTGGTGGTCTTTATCAGCTATGGGTCAACAATGTAACATGATGCAAACAATCCATATTCGCCATGTTTTTAAACTTGTCTTCTCATTCACAAACGTGTGTAACGTGCACAAACAAATATTGCGGGACTACGTAATACAATCAGACGTTTTTTTACCTTTGCATGTGACGTCTTAATTAACATGGCGCTTCCTTGATCACGTAAGAATGCAATCCAATAAAAGGCGCATTCTTGATCACGTAAGAACGCAATCCAAAAAAAGGCGCATCTTTGATCGCGTAAAAACGCCATCCAATAAAAGGTGCTTCCTTGATCGCGTAAAACCGTCAGTCAATACAAGGAATCATTGGACAGCCTGGCAGGTGATGTCTTAAGCAACATGGTGCATCCGAGATCGCTGAAAAACCGCAGCCAATACAAGGACTCAGTTGACAGCTTGGCATATCAATAAGAAACGTATTTATATTTTAGTAACTAGTATGTGTCTATATTGCTATCTAGGAATGTCACGAAATCATGAATCATCTTTTCGGACTTGACTGTCCCTTTAACTATAGCTATGGTGTATATCTTTAACATTTAAAAGATACACATGAGAAATACATATGCCATTGATGTTTTAAGATATGTTTAGATTGTTTTGGAATAACAATAATGACACATGTATTGATCAAACGTGTCATTTATTCAAGTTGAAATATGGTCAGCCTACCTATAGCCATATATGGGAGGAGAAGTATTTTTTTCAAATATTTGGAAAAACATATTCCTCATCTAAAATATGCACATTACACACAGAGATTGATTTGGTTACACTACTACAATAAGATATAATTGAAAATGAAATACATGTGCTGTCAACATTACAATAAGATTGTTTATTAATAAGATTATATGTCCTTGTTCATGTAAAAAGGACAAAAACGCTTTAGAAATGGAAATCCATTCATTAACAATTGTGCTCAGCATCACTTAAAGGGACATGATTTTTATTTGTAAAAAGAGGATACACAGAGACAATACTATTTCAATAAAATGAACACTTTACAGGGATTATATCATTGTATCAATCCTCAGATCATTTGATAAAGGTGCATCAATTCATGCAGAGTTTATAAATACACACATGGATGTGAAATTTGCAATATACATATATATACACAAATAACAATCTATATATACCTATATAAAAGAATTACTATGCTAATCATAATCATGCAATGATAAAGGTTTACGAAAAATATATAAAGACAAATAATAAAATTACATTGGAGATGTTAATCTTAAAGTCATTTACAATTGTATTACATATATGATTCAGGAAACACAATTATTTTTGCTAAGGTCCCTTTAAGGATCAACCAGATAAAGATAGAGGTTTCAATCAATGACATGAATAAAGAGGACAAAGAATCGTGCAATGACATGTCTTTTATTAGTATGTCAGAAAACATCAACAACGTTTATAAATAATCTTTTAAAGATCAGGAAAATTGGAGCCATATGACAAGGTAACAGAGTGCATCACAGTCCATGAAGAGAGTAGCCAAGGGCCAGCATAGCCCCATTGGAGCCATATGACAAGGTAACAGAGTGCATCACAGTCCATGAAGAGAGTAGCCAACAGAGTGCATCACAGTCGATGAAGAGAGTAGCCAAGGGCCAGCATAGCCCCATTGGAGCCATATGACAAGGTAACAGAGTGCATCACAGTCCATGAAGAGAGTTGCCAAGGGCCAGCATAGCCCCATTGGAGACATATGACAAGGTAACAGAGTGCATCCCAGTCCATGAAGAGAGTTGCCAAGGGCCAGCATAGCCCCATTGGAGACATATGACAAGGTAACAGAGTGCATCACAGTCCATGAAGAGAGTAGCCAAGGGCCAGCATAGCCCCATTGGAGCCATATGACAAGGTAACAGAGTGCATCACAGTCCATGAAGAGAGTTGCCAAGGGCCAGCATAGCCCCATTGGAGAAATATGACAAGGTAACAGAGTGCATCACAGTCCATGAAGAGAGTTGCCAAGGGCCAGCATAGCCCCATTGGAGACATATGACAAGGTAACAGAGTGCATCACAGTCCATGAAGAGAGTAGCCAAGGGCCAGCATAGCCCCATTGGAGCCATATGACAAGGTAACAGAGTGCATCACAGTCCATGAAGAGAGTTGCCAAGGGCCAGCATAGCCCCATTGGAGCCATATGACAAGGTAACAGAGTGCATCACAGTCCATGAAGAGAGTTGCCAAGGGCCAGCATAGCCCCATTGGAGACATATGACAAGGTAACAGAGTGCATCACAGTCCATGAAGAGAGTAGCCAAGGGCCAGCATAGCCCCATTGGAGCCATATGACAAGGTAACAGAGTGCATCACAGTCCATGAAGAGAGTTGCCAAGGGCCAGCATAGCCCCATTGGAGACATATGACAAGGTAACAGAGTGCATCACAGTCCATGAAGAGAGTTGCCAAGGGCCAGCATAGCCCCATTGGAGACATATGACAAGGTAAAAGAGTGCCCGTACAGCTGGGGAGTGGTGAGTTGGGGGCTGGGCAGCTGGGGTAGCTGTACGGGCCAAAAGACAGGGAGAGCGGTGAAGGGGGAGGAAGGGGCGTTTTTTGGGAGGGACAGGATAGGAAAAATGGGAAGGGCTGGGAGGGTCTGTGGTCTGTGGAGGGGCAGGGGAGTGGGCAACTTTGGTTGTCCCTGCTGATTGATGGACACATTCATCCAACAATAAAGAAATGATGTCCAGATTTTGTTTTAATAAAAAATAATTAAAGGCATTTCTTTGTTTCAATAAAGATAGCAAGAGAATGAAGAATAATTTATAAGAGTAGTAAATTATAAATTTGATTAACATTGCATGCTCTATTTGAATCACAATAGAAACAATTTTCCTTCAGTGTACCTTTAAGTATCTTATAATGTTGATTTTGAATGATACTTACAGCTGTGCCTGGGAAGGACAATTCAACACCCAGGACAATGAAGGTTGAGACAGGGGGGAGGGATGGGATTGGGTTGGGGAGGGATGGGCTGCTGCACTGGGGTAGCCCGTACAGCTGGGGAGTGGTGAGTTGGGGGCTGGGCAGCTGGGGTAGCTGTACGGGCCAAAAGACAGGGAGAGCGGCGAAGGGGGAGGAAGGGGCGTTTTTTGGGAGGGACAGGATAGGAAAAATGGGAAGGGCTGGGAGGGTCTGTGGTCTGTGGAGGGGCAGGGGAGTGGGCAGGGGACTGGGCAGGGGAGTGGGCAGGGGACTGAGCAGGGGACTGGGCAGGGGACTGGGCATGGGATTGGGCAGGGGTGGAAAACTGATGACCAGAAGAGGAGGATCCATCTGAAATAAATATTAAAAACATATTAACATCTCATACATCATGAAATCAAATCAACGCATTTCAACTTGATTATGTTTGCAATATACTTAGAAGTGTGTTTGAATTTCTAAACAATGATGACATGAGGATATGGTATGCATATAGGCACTCAGATGAATAGCAATGACTGTCTGTACAATTATAAAATTATTATTGTGGTTTGGCCTGGAATATGCATGTGACATCATGATGGCATGAATTAGAAATCCAAATATTTAAACAAATCCAAGCATATCTTCATGCTGCCTGATATATAAAGGGGGCAGTAGTGTATTTGAACAGACAAATAATATTCCTTTTTAAAGTGCAAAAGCTGTAGACTTTGAATGTCTTCAATAAAATGATTTCCAATAAAGAAACATGTTGGATACATGTTAGATATATTTCACATACCATCAGACTTCAAGGGAGCCTCTTCCTCCTCCGTCCCACATGTTAAATCAATCTCTGTAAAACATAACATGTTGTGTACACGTTAGGATCAGATATTATAACATATGTTACTGTTGCTCAAAGACACACATCAATGTTGCATTAAAGATATACACACCCAAAGTTATGATTTACATCATTTTGATGGAGCATACAAATGACATTAGATTTGTTATTCTCAATGATTCAGATTTTCGGTTTATTGTTTGTATTAATTTTCAAATCATAAAAGCATAGTACATTGAACATTTAAGATTTCTCATGTGTGTATCACTTGATGATTGTTGTCAAAATTGAACATGGAAACAAACATATGCTATACATCTTCTGAATAACAAAGGTGTAGACTAAGAAAGTTTTAATTCTTAATCTTTCAATATTAAAATAAAATTAATATATAATCAGAGGAGTAAATTATATGTTTGTTTCAAATGTTATGCTTCATCAGAATCATGCTCATAATATTGATTACCAATACACCTTCAATGACATATAAATGAGTCAATGGACTTACCAGAAGACCGCAAAGGCAGCTCTGTGTCGGTGCTGGATCCCTCTGGGCTCCCCACAACAACTCTCTCTATGAATGATATAGATATATATTAGTGAACACATTTGGGATAGCACTAAATCACATCTGTATCGATTTATAAGAATAATCAACTTGAAAATGTGAAGAATAGAGCAGTCATTAGAAAAAAAATGCTTGATTGAATCAAGGGGATTCTGTAAAAAATTATGTATTTAACATATGTTTAATTTGTGACTATATTAGACATCAAACTCATCTCATACGATGCTATTGCATATCTAAATATACCCAATGATCAATGTTCTTAAAAGAATACACACAAACCACATTTTGAATAACAGCTGTTGACAAATATAAACAAAGACATGTGGCACATCGAGCCATTTGTGCAATGTACAGTAATCTTGTTTAGGACACAACACATATTGATCACAATACCAAACCAAATTGATTAGTACAAATATGTAATCATGGTGCTGTTAGAGTATGCTTATATCTATAAAGTAACTCAAACAGTGAATATGTGAATTATATATCAATATTGTCTAATCCAAAGAATGTAAGGATTAATGAATCTATTGTTTATTAAAGGGACACTGACATGATTTATTTCAATCATTGATTTCACTGTTCAAACTGTTACAAATGATTTAACATTGACTCCTATTATAATTTTAATTTTGCTACATTTTAATCTTAAAGGCAGATAAGCAATATTGGATTCAATAAATATTGTTTGTTGAAGGTATCCACCAATCATCAATAAAAACCCAGGTTGGTCAACCAAAATGGAGCTGCAGATAAACGTACATTCTTGATTTTAAAATACATTTAGCAATAGAATATTTAAAATATGATTATAGTATTATATTTAAATGTTGATTAATATTGCATGCTCTATCTGAATGACAACATTAATAATTTTAGCTCAGTGTCCCTTTAATATAAAAATATATTGATTTGACAATGTTGCTGTTAATTAATTCTCTACTCCATATGTTGATGTAATGAATGGGATGGAGCATGCAATAACAATCTAATTTGTTAGTTAAGGATATCCTAAGAATTATTTAATTTTCCTCTATTAAAGGGACATGAAGCTCAAAATGTGTAATTGTATACTTTTTGAAACTATGTACTACTGTTATCTGAACACATGATTTTAACTTTTGTCAAAATGCCAATTTATGCAGAAAAAAACCGCCGGATAATACCAGTAATGCATTGTTTAACCTAAACCAAAATTAATATGTTTTTAGAAGAACTAAAACAATAGACTGAACCAATGTAGCTCATAAAATGTTTAAACAAAACAATAAAATCATGTTTCCAAATCATTCAATGTAAAATTTAGTTGGCATGTCCCTTAAATGACGTGATCAATTTCAAAAATTGAATCTATATTTTTAAAATCAAAACATATGCAAAAGTGTGTGTATTTTGTCAAAATGTATCCAAATAAGATTAAGCAATACACAGGGGAAGAATATAAATTGGACATTCAAAGAATCTTACATTAAAATGAAGATATCAAGAATAGATGGGATATCTTAAAATCTATAAAAATTCAGATTAGTATTACAATGTAATCCTATCCGCTAGATTTGGAGTTTTGTCGGTAACGACCCGAAAAACTAACGCCGGCTTTTTTCTGGCCGCACCATAAAAATAACTCTGGTATTGAGAGTCCACAGAATGGCTGCGTTAGGCTCCAAAAAAGGAGCGTAGAGCATATTTAACGCAGCTTCAACTCTCGATACCAGAGTTGCTTACGCAAGCGGCCAGCCTCAAAAACGTGCTCGTGCACGATTCCCCCATAGAAAACAATGGGGCTGTTTGAGCTGAATAAAAACCAAACACCTGCAAAAAGCCGCGTTCAGCTCCTAACGCAGCCCCATTGTTTGCTATGCGGTAACCCTTCCTACGTCTGCACTTAACACTCTAACATGTACCCCGAGTCTAAACACCCCTAACCTTACACTTATTAACCCCTAATCTGCCACCCCCGCTATCGCTGACCCCTGCATATTATTATTAACCCCTAATCTGCCGCTCCGTAAACCGCCGCTATTTACATTATCCCTATGTACCCCTAATCTGCTTCCCTAACATCGCCGACCCCTATATTATATTCATTAACACCTAATCTGCCCCCCACAACGTCGCCTCCACCTGCCTACACTTATTAACCCCTAATCTGCCGACCGGACCTGAGCGCTACTATAATAAAGTTATTAACCCCTAATCCGCCTCACTAACCCTATAATAAATAGTATTAACCCCTAATCTGCCCTCCCTAACATCGCCGACACCTAACTTCAATTATTAACCCCTAATCTGCCGACCGGAGCTCACCGCTATTCTAATAAATGTATTAACCCCTAAAGCTAAGTCTAACCCTAACACTAACACCCCCCTAAGTTAAATATAATTTACATCTAACGAAATTAATTAACTCTTATTAAATAAATTATTCCTATTTAAAGATAAATACTTACCTGTAAAATAAATTCTAATATAGCTACAATCTAAATTATAATTATATTATAGCTATTTTAGGATTTATATTTATTTTACAGGTAACTTTGTATTTATTTTAACCAGGTACAATAGCTATTAAATAGTTAAGAACTATTTAATAGCTAAAATAGTTAAAATAATTACAAAATTACCTGTAAAATAAATACTAACCTAAATTACAATTAAACCTAACACTACACTATCAATAAATTAATTAAATAAACTACCTACAATTACCTACAATTAACCTAACACTACACTATCAATAAATTAATTAAATACAATTCCTACAAATAAATACAATTAAATAAACTAGCTAAAGTACAAAAAATAAAAAAGAACTAAGTTACAAAAAATAAAAAAATATTTACAAACATAAGAAAAATATTACAACAATTTTAAACTAATTACACCTACTCTAAGCCCCCTAATAAAATAACAAAGCCCCCCAAAATAAAAAAAATGCCCTACCCTATTCTAAATTACTAAAGTTCAAAGCTCTTTAACCTTACCAGCCCTGAACAGGGCCCTTTGCGGGGCATGCCCCAAGAAGTTCAGCTCTTTTGCCTGTAAAAAAAAACATACAATACCCCCCCCAACATTACAACCCACCACCCACATACCCCTAATCTAACCCAAACCCCCCTTAAATAAACCTAACACTAAGCCCCTGAAGATCTTCCTACCTTATCTTCACCCTGCCAGGTTCACCGATCCGTCCTGAAGAGCTCCTCCGATGTCCTAATCCAAGCCCAAGCGGGGGGCTGAAGAGGTCCATGATCCGGCTGAAGTCTTCATCCAAGCGGGAGCTGAAGAGGTCCATGATCCGGATGAAGTCTTCATCCAAGCGGGAGCTGAAGAGGTCCATGATCCGGATGAAGTATTCTATCAACTGCATCTTCAATCTTCTTTCTTCCGGATCCATCTTGCAGACCTCCGACGTGGAACATCCTCTTCTCCCGACGCCTACTAGCCGAATGACGGTTCCTTTAAGGGACGTCATCCAAGATGGCGTCCCTCGAATTCCGATTGGCTGATAGGATTCTATCAGCCAATCGGAATTAAGGTAGGAATATTCTGATCGGAACAGCCAATAAAATGTGAGCTCAATCTGATTGGCTGATTGGATCAGCCAATCGGATTGAACTTGATTCTGATTGGCTGATTCCATCAGCCAGTCAGAATATTCCTACCTTAATTCCGATTGGCTGATAGAATCCTATCAGCCAATCGGAATTCGAGGGATGCCATCTTGGATGATGTCCCTTAAAGAAACCGTCATTCAGCTAGTAGGCGTCGGGAGAAGAGGATGTTCCGCGTCGGAGGTCTGCAAGATGGATCCGGAAGAAAGAAGATTGAAGATGCAGTTGATAGAAGACTTCTCCGGATCATGGACCTCTTCAGCTCCCGCTTGGATGAAGACTTCATCCGGATCATGGACCTCTTCAGCTCCCGCTTGGATGAAGACTTCAGCCGGATCATGGACCTCTTCAGCCCCCCGCTTGGGCTTGGATCAGGACATCGGAGGAGCTCTTCAGGACGGATCGGTGAACCTGGCAGGGTGAAGATAAGGTAGGAAGATCTTCAGGGGCTTAGTGTTAGGTTTATTTAAGGGGGGTTTGGGTTAGATTAGGGGTATGTGGGTGGTGGGTTGTAATGTTGGGGGGGGTATTGTATGTTTTTTTTTACAGGCAAAAGAGCTGAACTTCTTGGGGCATGCCCCGCAAAGGGCCCTGTTCAGGACTGGTAAGGTTAAAGAGCTTTGAACTTTAGTAATTTAGAATAGGGTAGGGCATTTTTTTATTTTGGGGGGCTTTGTTATTTTATTAGGGGGCTTAGAGTAGGTGTAATTAGTTTAAAATTGCTGTAATATTTTTCTTATGTTTGTAAATATTTTTTTATTTTTTGTAACTTAGTTCTTTTTTATTTTTTGTACTTTAGCTAGTTTATTTAATTGTATTTATTTGTAGGAATTGTATTTAATTAATTTATTGATAGTGTAGTGTTAGGTTAATTGTAGGTAATTGTAGGTAGTTTATTTAATTAATTTATTGATAGTGTAGTGTTAGGTTTAATTGTAACTTAGGTTAGTATTTATTTTACAGGTAATTTTGTAATTATTTTAACTATTTTAGCTATTAAATAGTTCTTAACTATTTAATAGCTATTGTACCTGGTTAAAATAAATACAAAGTTACCTGTAAAATAAATATAAATCCTAAAATAGCTATAATATAATTATAATTTATATTGTAGCTATATTAGGATTTATTTTACAGGTAAGTATTTATCTTTAAATAGGAATAATTTATTTAATAAGAGTTAATTAATTTCATTAGATGTAAATTATATTTAATTTAGGGGGGTGTTAGTGTTAGGGTTAGACTTAGCTTTAGGGGTTAATACATTTATTAGAGTAGCGGTGAGCTCCGGTCGGCAGATTAGGGGTTAATAATTGTAGTTAGGTGTCGCCGATGTTAGGGAGGGCAGATTTGGGGTTAATACTATTTATTATAGGGTTAGTGAGGCGGATTAGGGGTTAATAACTTTATTATAGTAGCGCTCAGGTCCGCTCGGCAGATTAGGGGTTAATAAGTGTAGGCAGGTGGATGCGACGTTGAGGGGGGCAGATTAGGGGTTAATAAATATAATATAGGGGTCGGCGGTGTTAGGGGCAGCAGATTAGGGATACATAAGGATAACGTAGGTGGCGGCGCTTTGCGGTCGGCAGATTAGGGGTTAATAAGTGTAGGCAGATGGAGGCGATGTTGAGGGGGCAGATTAGGGGTTAATAAATATAATACAGGGGTCGGCAGTGTTAGGGGCAGCAGATTAGGGGTACATAAGGATAACATAGGTGGCGGTCGGCAGATTAGGGGTTAAAAAAATTATTCGAGTGTCGGCGATGTGGGGGGACCTCGGTTTAGGGGTACATAGGTAGTTTATGGGTGTTAGTGTACTTTAGAGTACAGTAGTTAAGAGCTTTATAAACCGGTGTTAGCCCAGAAAGCTCTTAACTACTGACTTTTTTCCTGCGGCTGGAGTTTTGTCGTTAGATGTCTAACGCTCACTTCAGAAACGACTCTAAATACCGGAGTTAGAAAAATCCCATTGAAAAGATAGGATACGCAATTGACGTAAGGGGATCTGCGGTATGGAAAAGTCGTGGCTGAAAAGTGAGCGTTAGACCCTATTTTGAGTGACTCCAAATACTGGCGGTAGACTAAAACCAGCGTTAGGAGCCTCTAACGCTGGTTTTCACGGCTAACGCCAAACTCCAAATCTAGGTCTATGGGTTTTTTTTTATTCTTATTTGTAAATATTTTACTAATACATTTTGCAGATACATATAAATATTGCACAATGTGGATTTAGTATGTAATGTTCTGTCCATGTTTCTAAGACAAATGTCAGTTAAAATGAGACATACCATACTGTGACAAGCCCTGGCTTGAGGTTCCAGCACCAACATCCAGATCTGTAATATATTAAATTAGGATTGGATATCATTAATACAAATCATGCCATGTTTAAAATCTTTAAATTATTAGCAAATCAATTAAAAACTATTAATCTTTTGGTAGTCCCATGAGTTAATTGTTTCCTCAATTAAATTCATGATAAATATATCCTGTACTCTTATTTTCAATCAGTTGTGTTGTTTACTGTAGCTTTAATTAATTTTTTGTGTTATTTCATTCTCATCAATTGATGGACATATGTTATTATTTTTTTTTATTCTGCTAGTCTTTTTTTTATTATGTATAATATTGAAAATAAGAATACTGTATTCTTCACATATATAATAATTCACATTTCATTTTGACCAACATGTGTAAAGCAATGCCACTTACAGCAAACCCATGTTAACGTGTATGCGCAATTCTAATTTTCGCGATCATTGCGCAATGATTCCAAGCGGAATTACGCATCCGTCATTTGACCAACATGTGTAAAGCAATGCCACTTACAGCAAACCCATGTTAACGTGTATGCACAATTCAATTTTCGCTCTGTGACGCATATTCTGTAGAGCGCAAGAAACATCATTCCTATTTTATGTGTCACTAATCTAAAATCAGATATCTAAACATCATATGTAGCGTATGTTGTGAGATCTATATAGGTTTAGTATCTGACTATATACACATTTTTTAAAAATCTAATCAAATATTAAGATATTATATGAAGTTGGATAGTTACCTGGTTCAGATTCTCTTTCATCTTCTCCCAGGCCACCGGACGGAGAAGCAGCTGCCCTGGCCCCCGGGTCAGGACTTTCAGATCCAGCAGCTGGGAGGGAAGAAGAGGAGGCCGAGGATGGCGAGGATCTAAATCTTTTGGGGACCCGGAGAGTGAGGAGCTCGCATAAAGTCACCTCATAAGGGAGTAGGTTAGGGGTACATAAGGATAACGTAGGTGGCGGCGCCTTGCGGTCGGCAGATTAGGGGTTAATAAGTGTAGGCAGATGGAGGCGACGTTGAGGGGGGCAGATTAGGGGTTAATAAATATAATATAGGGGTCGGCGGTGTTAGGGGCAGCAGATTAGGGGTACATAAGGATAACGTAGTTGGCGGTGCTTTGCGGTCGGCAGATTAGGGGTTAATAAGTGTAGGCAGATGGAGGCGACCTTGAGGGGGGCAGATTAGGGGTTAATAAATATAATACAGGGGTCGGCGGTGTTAAGGGCAGCAGATTAGGGGTACATAAGGATAACGTAGGTGGCGGTCGGCAGATTAGGGGTTAAAAAAATTTAATTGAGTGGCGGTGATGTGGGGAGACCTCAGTTTAGGGGTACATAGGTAGTTTATAGGTGTTAGTGTACTTTAGAGTACAGTAGTTAAGAGCTTTATAAACCGGTGTTAGCCCAGAAAGCTCTTAACTACTGACTTTTTTCCTGCGGCTGGAGTTTTGTTGTTAGATGTCTAACGCTCACTTCAGAAACGACTCTAAATACCGGAGTTAGAAAAATCCCATTGAAAATATAGGATACGCAGTTGACGTAAGGGGATCTGCGGTATGGAAAAGTCGCGGCTGAAAAGTGAGCGTTAGACCCTATTTTGAGTGACTCCAAATACCGGCGGTAGACTAAAACCAGCATTAGGAGCCTCTAACGCTGGTTTTCACGGCTAACGCCAAACTCCAAATCTAGGTCTATGGTTTTTTTTTTTATTCTTATTTGTAAATATTTTACTAATACATTTTGCAGATACATATAAATATTGAACAATGTGGGTTTAGTATGTAATGTTCTGTCCATGTTTCTAAGACAAATGTCAATTAAAATGAGACATACCATACTGTGACAAGCCCTGGCTTGAGGTTCCAGCACCAACATCCAGATCTGTAATATATTAAATGAGGATTGGATATCATTAATACAAATCATGCCATGTTTAAAATCTTTAAATTATTAGCAAATCAATTAAAAACTATTAATCTTTTGGTAGTCCCATGAGTTAATTGTTTCCTCAATTAAATTCATGATAAATATATCCTGTACTCTTATTTTCAATCAGTTGTGTTGTTTACTGTAGCTTTAATTAATTTTTTGTGTTATTTCATTCTCATCAATTGATGGACATATGTTATTATTTTTTTGATTCTGCTAGTCTTTTTTTTATTATGTATAATATTGAAAATAAGAATACTGTATTCTTCACATATATAATAATTCACATTTCATTTTGACCAACATGTGTAAAGCAATGCCACTTACAGCAAACCCATGTTAACGTGTATGCGCAATTCTAATTTTCGCGATCATTGCGCAATGATTCCAAGCGGAATTTCGCATCCGTCATTTGACCAACATGTGTAAAGCAATGCCACTTACAGCAAACCCATGTTAACGTGTATGCGCAATTCAATTTTCGCTCTGTGACGCATATTCTGTAGAGCGCAAGAAACATCATTCCTATTTCATGTATCACTAATCTAAAATCAGATATCTAAACATCATATGCAGCGTATGTTGTGAGATCTATATAGGTTTAGTATCTGACTATATACACATTTTTTAAAAATCTAATCAAATATTAAGATATTATATGAAGTTGGATAGTTACCTGGTTCAGATTCTCTTTCATCTCCTCCCAGGCCACCGGACGGAGAAGCAGCTGCCCTGGCCCCCGGGTCAGGACTTTCAGATCCAGCAGCTGGGAGGGAAGAAGAGGAGGCCGAGGATGGCGAGGATCTAAATCTTTTGGGGACCCGGAGAGTGAGGAGCTCGCATAAAGTCACCTCATAAGTGAGTAGGTAGAGTTTCCGCGGGGCCTCTCTTTTGCCCCCTCTTTTACGGGCTTGTACCCACTCCCTTATGAGGTTGACTTTTTTTGTCAAGCGCAACCTCATATCTCCGAATCTCCGCATGATCTGATCCTGGCTCCTCTGGACGCCACACACCAATTGAACCGCATTGGTGATAGACTCCCAGAGGGCCTTCTTAACAGGCGCATCTGTCGACCTCCTCTTGTTCCCAAACAGCTGGGGATAAAAGTCCTTGACGGCGTGGACCAGTGCAGCGTTCTCCTGCTTGGTAAACCTGGGAGGTTTCATGCCTGCCGAGATGTGTGTGTATATATATATATATATAGAGAGAGAGAGAGAATATTATAATATACCAGCAGGCATTAGAGAACTGACAAAGATGGCAACGTGTAATGGACTTTTATATGGTGAAGTAAACATGAGATGCACCATGGGACAAGTTATCTATACATCTGATTGGATAAAAGTTTGAAATATTGTTAGAATGAGACCATCCTGACTCAAGTTGTGTTTGTGTGATGAACTCTGATTGGCCGTTCCTTAATGTTTCATATCTTAGTAACTTCCATACACATACCTCCTGGTGGTGCTGTTACTTCATTTTTCATGTAGACTTATTTGTAACTCATGGGCCTGTCATGCGGATATGTGTGACGCAGATTTAATATCTGTGATCCGTTAAATATTAATGTTTAAATTCTTAAAGTCATCAGATGAAAATCTGAAAATAAAAAAACATATTTTACAAAGTTAATACACACGTTGTAAAATATTCATAAAATACATTTACAATCATCTTGTGTCTATGCTCTAACTTTGTGCTAAATTTTATCAAGATATTTATGAATTACATTTTTGGATTAAAAACCAAAAAAAAACATACACCATTATTTTGTGTAATAAAAATTACATTTAAATATCAGCATTTATAATTATACATAATAATGTATATCACATTTAAATAATAAATATATATGTATGCTGAACATAAATGTAATATTTCATGTCCATTCAAATACCTCTATATCAACTATAATATGTATTCCTTTGTCTGATTGTGATACCTAAATATCTAATTATGAACAAAGTATGACTAATGTATGTAAGCTACTAATAGTCTACATTCTTCTTGTGATTCTTAACTATCATGCATTGGTAAACCAACCTGGATAATGCATGGTCTTTGAAAGTCAATTCTGGAGAAAACAGTTGATCTTCAATAGGTGTCTTATTCATCATTTCAAAAATAGAGGACTGAAAAACCATCTAAAAATTAAAAAATAATTTAAATGTCTGATTGTGATACCTAAATATCTAATTATGAACAAAGTATGACTATTGTATGTAAGCTACAAATATTCTACATTCTTCCTGTGATTCTTAACTATCATGCATTGGTAAACCAGCCTGGATAATGCATGGTCTTTGAAAGTCAATTCAGGAGAAAACAGTTGATCTTCAATAGGTGTCTTATTCATCATTTCAAAAATAGAGGACTGAAAACCCATCTAAAAATAAAAATTTAATCTAAGTGTATGATTGTGATACCAAAATATCTAATTATGAACAAAGTATGACTAATGTATGTAAGCTACTATTATTCTACATTCTTCCTGTGATTCTTAACTATCATGCATTGGTAAACCAACCTGGATAATGCATGGTCTTTGAAAGTCAATTCAGGAGAAAACAGTTGATCTTCAATAGGTGTCTTATTCATCATTTCAAAAATAGAGGACTGAAAACCCATCTAAAAATTAAAAAATTAATCTAAGTGTCTGATTGTGATACCTAAATATCTACAGGGAGTGCAGAATTATTAGGCAAGTTGTATTTTTGAGGATTAATTTTATTATTGAACAACAACCATGTTCTCAATGAACCCAAAAAACTCATTAATATCAAAGCTGAATATTTTTGGAAGTAGTTTTTAGTTTGTTTTTAGTTTTAGCTATTTTAGGGGGATATCTGTGTGTGCAGGTGACTATTACTGTGCATAATTATTAGGCAACTTAACAAAAACAAATATATACCCTTTTCAATTATTTATTTTTACCAGTGAAACCAATATAACATCTCAACATTCACAAATATACATTTCTGACATTCAAAAACAAAACAAAAACAAATCAGTGACCAATATAGCCACCTTTCTTTGCAAGGACACTCAAAAGCCTGCCATCCATGGATTCTGTCAGTGTTTTGATCTGTTCACCATCAACATTGCGTGCAGCAGCAACCACAGCCTCCCAGACACTGTTCAGAGAGGTGTACTGTTTTCCCTCCTTGTAAATCTCACATTTGATGATGGACCACAGGTTCTCAATGGGGTTCAGATCAGGTGAACAAGGAGGCCATGTCATTAGATTTTCTTCTTTTATACCCTTTCTTGCCAGTCACGCTGTGGAGTACTTGGACGCGTGTGATGGAGCATTGTCCTGCATGAAAATCATGTTTTTCTTGAAGGATGCAGACTTCTTCCTGTACCACTGCTTGAAGAAGGTGTCTTCAAGAAACTGGCAGTAGGACTGGGAGTTGAGCTTGACTCCATCCTCAACCCGAAAAGGCCCCACAAGCTCATCTTTGATGATACCAGCCCAAACCAGTACTCCACCTCCACCTTGCTGGCGTCTGAGTCGGACTGGAGCTCTCTGCCCTTTACCAATTCAGCCACGGGCCCATCCATCTGGCCCATCAAGACTCACTCTCATTTCATCAGTCCATAAAACCTTAGAAAAATCAGTCTTGAGATATTTCTTGGCCCAGTCTTGACGTTTCAGCTTGTGTGTCTTGTTCAATGGTGGTCATCTTTCAGCCTTTCTTACCTTGGCCATGTCTCTGAGTATTGCACACCTTGTGCTTTTGGGCACTCCAGTGATGTTGCAGCTCTGAAATATGGCCAAACTGGTGGCAAGTGGCATCTTGGCAGCTGCACGCTTGACTTTTCTCAGTTCATGGGCAGTTATTTTGTGCCTTGGTTTTTCCACACGCTTCTTGCGACCCTGTTGACTATTTTGAATGAAACGCTTGATTGTTCGATGATCACGCTTCAGAAGCTTTGCAATTTTAAGAGTGCTGCATCCCTCTACAAGATATCTCACTATTTTTTACTTTTCTGAGCCTGTCAAGTCCTTCTTTTGACCCATTTTGCCAAAGGAAAGGAAGTTGCCTAATAATTATGCACACCTGATATAGGGTGTTGATGTCATTAGACCACACCCCTTCTCATTACAGAGATGCACATCACCTAATATGCTTAATTGGTAGTAGGCTTTCGAGCCTATACAGCTTGGAGTAAGACAACATGCATAAAGAGGATGATGTGGTCAAAATACTCATTTGCCTAATAATTCTGCACTCCCTGTAATTATGAACAAAGTATGACTAATGTATGTAAGCTACTAATATTCTACATTCTTCCTGTGATTCTTAACTATCATGCATTGGTAAACCAACCTGGATAATGCATGGTCTTTGAAAGCCAATTCAGGAGAAAACAGTTGATCTTCAATAGGTGTCTTATTCATCATTTCAAAAATAGAGGACTGTGAAATACCATCTAAAAATTAAAAAATAATCTAAGTGTCTCCAATAGGATGCCTCCACAGCCATATTCTATCAAATAGTTGGCACTTACCATGTGAACATGTCTTTGTATGGTTTTCAAGGTCAGCAGATTTGAAAGATAATGCCAGACATGATCCCATTGGTATTCTTCAATTTCAATCTTGTCTTTTTCCACTGTCAGTCTGGGAATTCTTCACTGTCATTCTTCAAATTCTTCCCTTTCAGTCTTTACATGAAGTCATCTCCCTAATGGCATAAAAAGGTTTATTAAAATTACTACTACAAGTGTGTGAATCAGTTCTGTACCCCTCTCCCACTCCCCATTTCTGAATCAATTTCTGTCACTAGCTTACTAAGCGTGTGTAGCATCTTGTGTTATGTTCTATCAAGTGTGAAGATGAGTCATATTGAGCAGAACGAACCTCTGTGTGACTTTTAACCATAGTCATGCTAGAGGATAGTTATGCTAGAGGATCCCTTTCTGAGTATTTACATTTTAAGTAATGTGTAAACTAAATACTAGTTTTGAAAATGTATGCCATATGATGTATTTGTGTACAATTCATGCCAGCAACAGTCCATACATTTATACTTACCAGCTGATGTCCTCTTTAAAAACCAGGTGGCAAAGACTCGCTACAGGACCCAATGACCAGAGCATCACCTATATTAATAAATGAAACACATTTTTAGCATTTGATGAACAATCCTAACATGTTTGCACAATTCTCTACTTGTCATTTCCCTAGAGTTCACATCTATTGAAAATACTCCAATCTAACTTCTATTATTTACCGTCTAAAGTGGCGGTTGATGATATCTGCTCTGACATTGAGCCCCTCGTCCCGGAATGGCCCCTCTAGAACTGGATCGTCCTCCTCATCTCTGAGGAGGTTTCGGTGCGCCTGGACGGCCTGCAGGATCCCAGCCCGCTGTGCAATATTATGCAGGACACTACAGGCTATAACGATCTTAGCCACCTTCTTTGGGTTGTACTGGAGGGCTCCTCCCGACCTGTCAAGGCACCTGAACCTCATCTTCAGGAGCCCGAACATTCGTTCAACCACCGCCCTGGTTCTCTTATGAGCCCTATTGTAGCCCTCCTCAGCCACATCAGTAGGGCTACGTAAGGGAGTAATAAGCCAAGGGCGGCTCATTTAACCAGAATCACCTATAAATTATGAACAGAACATAATTCAAACTGAATCCTCAAAATTGTATTTTGATTCCAAAAAAAGTTTGTGTACACGATAATCCACTAACAAATGTTTATTTTTTAAAAGAATAATCTAGTTCAATATTATTCTCTATCTTCCCATTTCAGCTAAGACATGCTACATATGCGTATTTCTCCTAAACCAGACCTTGTGTAAAATACCAACTAAATGGTTACATTGCATTCTCTATCTGAGCATTTAAGGTAAGACATGCTACATATCTGCATTGAACTAAAACTAGACATTAGCGGAAAGAGACAATGACATGGTTAAATTGCATTTGCTGCTATCTTCCCATTTCAGCTAAGACATGCTACATATGCGTTTTTCGCCTAAACCAGACCTTGTGTAAAATACCAACTAAATGGTTACATTGCATTCTCTATCTGAGCATTTAAGGTAAGACATGCTACATATCTGCATTGAACTAAAACTAGACATTAGCGGAAAGAGACAATGACATGGTTAAATTGCATTGGCTGCTATCTTCCCATTTCAGCTAAGACATGCTACATATGCGTATTTCTCCTAAACCAGACCTTGTGTAAAATACCAACTAAATGGTTACATTGCATTCTCTATCTGAGCATTTAAGGTAAGACATGCTACATATCTGCATTGAACTAAAACTAGACATTAGCGGAAAGAGACAATGACATGGTTAAATTTCATTTGCTGCTATCTGCCCATTTCAGCTAAGACATGCTACATATGCGTATTTTGCCTTAACCAGACCTTGTGTAAAATACAAACTAAATGGTTACATTGCATTCTCTGAGCATTTAAGGTAAGACATGCTACATATCTGCATTGAACTAAAACTAGACATTTGCAGAAATAAAAAAAAAAAATTGCATCCTATAGCTGAACATTACGCTAACATTTTAAAACTACAGTGGCAATTGTCTAACTAATTAACCATGTTGTGCACAAATACTCACCGACGAGATAACCAGGGGGCATTTGTCTTTCCTCAAACGGCTGCCACAGGGACGACAGAGAGAGGATGCGGGCATCATGACAAGCCCCTACAAAATTCGCACACAGATGCATAATCCTCATCTGTGCGTCACAAACATACTGCACGTTGAGGCTATGAAAATGTTTGCGATTTCTGAAGGGCAAGTCATCAATTGGAGCACGCAGCACAATGTGGGTACAATCTATGGCTCCCAAGACATTGGGCAATTCAGCTATAGCAAAGAATTCCCGCTTCAGGTGCCTCCAATCACCATCATTCTGTGGGAATCCTATGTATTGCTTACTGATACGTACCATGGCGTCCAGAAATATATCAAACACCACAGAGAATGTACCTTGAGACAGGCCATGCATGTACATTTCTCCGGATTGAAAACTCCCGGAGGCCAGGACGTATAGACAACTTAGCATCTTACTCATGCCAGGAACAGCAGTCCTTATTCTTATACGTGGCTCCAAATGAGGTTTAAGAAGATCGTAAAGGCCAATGAGCTGTTCGCGTTTGAGCCGATACTTATCATAAACCTCAAAGTCGCTCATGTTTTCCAAGGTGGGTCTCACCCTGTAGACACGAGGACCGCGAACCAGACGAGCCCTTCGTCTCACTCGGAGCCGCCGAGGCTGCCTGATTCTATCAACAGCTAGTTCGCCAATAGCAGCACCAGCAGCATCTACCATGTCATCATCATCCATCTTTCCAAACAGCAGAGCAAGGCTTAACAAGGTATGCAAATTGATCTGATGTGGATCACAAGTGATGCTTTGGCCATGTTGTTTGGGGGATTTATAGTACAATTAGTCCAATGGTAGTGAGTTTGTAATGATTGCTAATTGTATTCACTTGTTTGTATGTGAGCGTCGCGAATGCTTTCACAGTGGGCGTTTTTTTGGTGTTTGCTGAAATGTTGTTTTCCCCTAATGAATCTCAATGTGAAAGTGTCAAATATCACACATACAGTGCATGTTTGTAATGTTTGATCATATGCGTCATCAATATTTATTAAACGCGATCTTATAGTAACAAGCACACGTCCAGGCTAACATGAATGAAAGTGCATAGTTGTGTATAATGTGCATCGAATGTGATCGATCAATAGACATGTGCGGTTCGTTTCGGATTTATTCGGAAATTCGGAAAATTCGGTAAATTCGGAGATTCGGATCGATTCGGATTTCCGAATTAAAATACTTCCGAATCTACCGAATGAATCCGAAATAGCTGCCGTATCTCTGAATAAATCCGAATTAGCTCGGTAAAATTCGGCATTTCCCCATAGGAAACAATGGGAGTTTCGGCTGAAAAAAAAACTAACACCGCAGCTCGATTGTTTCCTATGGGGAAACACTAAGTCTGCACCTAACACCCTAACATGTACCCCGAGTCTCTAAACACCCCTAATCTAACACTTATTAACCCCTAATCTGCCACCCCCGCTATCGATGACACCTGCATTATTTTATTAACCCCTAATCTGCCGACCGAATATCGCCGCCGCCTACATTATAGCTATTAACCCCTAATCTGCTGTCCCTAACACCGCCGACCCCTACATTATAGTTATTAACCCCTAATCTGCCCCCCCAACGTCGCCGCAATCTAACTACAAGTATTAACCCCTAATCTGCTGACCCGATATCGCCGCCGCCTACATTATAGCTATTAACCCCTAATCTGCTGTCCCTAACACCGCCGACCCCTACATTATAGTTATTAACCCCTAATCTGCCCCCCCAACGTCACCGCAATCTAACTACAAGTATTAACCCCTAATCTGCCGACACGATATCGCCGCTGCCTATATTATAGCTATTAACCCCTAATCTGCTGTCCCTAACACCGCCGACCCCTACATTATAGTTATTAACCCCTAATCTGCCCCCCCCCAACGTCGCCGCAATCTAACTACAAGTATTAACCCCTAATCTGCCGACCCGATATCGCCACCTACATTATAGCTATTAACTCCTAATCTGCTGTACCTAACATCGCCGACCCCTACATTATAGTTATTAACCCCTAATCTGCCCCCCCCAACGTCGCCGCAATCTAACTACAAGTATTAACCCCTAATCTGCCGTCCGCAAATCGCCGCCACTATAATAAATGTATTAACCCCTAAACCGCTGCACTCCCGCCTCGCAAACATTATAATACATTTTATTAACCCCTAATCTGCCCTCCCTAACATCGCCGCCACCTACCTACAATTATTAACCCCTAATCTCCTGCCCACAACGTCGCCGCTACTATAATAAGGTTATTAACCCCTAACCCTAAGTCTAACCCTAACACTAACACCCCCTAACTTAAATATAATTTAAATAAAACAAAATAAATTTACTATAGTTAAATAAATGAATCCTATTTAAAACTAAATACTTACCTGTAAAATAAACCCTAATATAGCTACAATATAACTAATAGTTACATTGTAGCTATTTTAGCATTTATATTTATTTTACAGGCAACTTTGTATTTATTTTAACTAGGTACAATAGCTATTAAATAGTTATTGACTAATTAATAGCTACCTAGTTAAAATAATTACAAAATTACCTGTAAAATAAATCCTAACCTAAGTTACAATTAAACCTAACACTACACTATCATTAAATAAATTAACTACAAGTACCTACAATTATCTACAATTAAATAAACTAAAGTACAAAAAAAACACTAAATTACAAAAACAAACAAACACTAAATTACAAAAAATAAAAAAATATTACAAGAATTTTAAACTAATTACACCTAATCTAAGCCCCCTAATAAAATAACAAAGCCCCCTAAAATAAAAAAAAATGCCCTACCCTATACTAAATTACAAAAGTTAACAGCTCTATTACCTTACCAACCCTTAAAAGGGCCTTTTGCGGGGCATGCCCCAAAGAAAACAGCTATTTTGCCTGTAAAAAAAACCACAATACCCCCCCCACATTACAACCCACCACCCACATACCCCTACTCTAACCCAAACCCCCCTTAAATAAACCTAACACTACCCCCCTGAAGATCTCCCTACCTTGAGTCGTGTTCACCCAGCCAGGCCGAAGTCTTCATCCGATGGGGCAGAAGAGTACATCCAGACCGGCAGAAGTCTTCATCCAAGCGGGGCAAGAAGAGGTCTTCCATCCATCATACAAGTACCAAAATACAAACAAACACTAAATTGCCAAAAATAATAAAATATTACAATAATTTTAAACTAATTACACCTAATCTAAGCCCCCAACTAGCTATTAATATAGCTACAATATAACTAATAGTTACATTGTAGCTATTTTAGGATTTATATTTATTTTACAGGCAACTTTGTATTTATTTTAACTAGGTACAATAGTTATTAAATAGTTAATAACTATTTAATAACTACCTAGCTAAAATAAATACAAATTTAACTGTAAAATAAATCATAACCTAAGTTACAATTACACCTAACTACACTATCATTAAATTAATTAAATAAATGAATCCTATTTAAAACTAAATACTTACCTGTAAAATAAACCCTAATATAGCTGCAATATAACTAATAGTTACATTGTAGCTATTTTAGGATTTATATTTATTTTACAGGCAACTTTGTATTTATTTTAACTAGGTTCAATAGCTATTAAATAGATATTGACTATTTAATAGCTACCTAGTTAAAATAATTACAAAATTACCTGTAAAATAAATCCTAACCTAAGTTACAATTAAACCTAACACTACACTATCATTAAATAAATTAACTACAAGTACCTACAATTAAATACAATTAAATAAACTAAACTAAAGTACAAAAACCCCCCCACTAAATTACAAAAAATAAAAAAATATTACAAGAATTTTAAACTAATTACACCTAATCTAAGCCCCCTAATAAAATAACAAAGCCCCCCAAAATAAAAAAATGCCCTACCCTATACTAAATTACAAAAGTTAACAGCTCTATTACCTTACCAGCCCTTAAAATGGCCTTTTGTGGGGGCATGCCCCAAAGAAAACAGCTCTTTTGCCTGTAAAAAAAACACAATACCCCCCCCCCCCACATTACAACCCACCACCCACATACCCCTACTCTAACCCAAACCCCCCTTAAATAAACCCTACACTACCCCCCTGAAGATCTCCCTACCTTGAGTTGTGTTCACCCAGCCGGGCCGAAGTCTTCATCCGATGGGGCAGAAGAGGACATCCAGACCGGCAGAAGTCTTCATCCAAGCGGGGCAAGAAGATGTCTTCCATCCATCAGAAAAGTACCAAAAAACAAACAAACACTAAATTACCAAAAATAATAAAATATTACAATAATTTTAAACTAATTACACCTAATCTAAGCCCCCTACTAGCTATTAATATAGCTACAACTAATAGTTACATTGTAGCTATTTTAGGATTTATATTTATTTTACAGGCAACTTTGTATTTATTTTAACTAGGTACAATAGTTATTAAATAGTTAATAACTATTTAATAACTAAGTAGCTAAAATAAATACAAATTTACCTGTAAAATAAATCCTAACCTAAGTTACAATTACACCTAACACTACACTATCATTAAATTAATTAAATAAATGAATCCTATTTAAAACTAAATACTTACCTGTAAAATAAACCCTAATATAGCTACAATATAACTAATAGTTACATTGTAGCTATTTTAGGATTTATATTTATTTTACAGGCAACTTTGTATTTATTTTAACTAGGTACAATAGCTATTAAATAGATATGTACTGTTTAATAGCTACCTAGTTAAAATAATTACAAAATTACCTGTAAAATAAATCCTAACCTAAGTTACAATTAAACCTAACACTACACTATCATGAAATACATTAAATAAATTAACTACAAGTACCTACAATTAAATACAATGAAATAAACTAAAGTACAAAAAAAACAAACACTAAATTACAAAAAATAAAAAAAATTACAAGAATTTTAAACTAATTACACCTAATCTAAGCCCCCTAATAAAATAACAAAGCCCCCCAAAATAAAAAAATGCCCTACCCTATACTAAATTACAAAAGTTAACAGCTCTATTACCTTACCAGCCCTTAAAAGGGCCTTTTGCGGGGGCATGCCCCAAAGAAAACAGCTCTTTTGCCTGTAAAAAAAACCACAATACTCCCCCCACATGGAATCAGCCAATCAGATTCAAGTTCAATCCGATTGGCTGATCCAATCAGCCAATCAGATTGACCTCACATTCTATTGGCTGTTCCGATCAGCCAATAGAATGCAAGGTCAATCTGATTGGCTGATTGGATCAGCCAATCGGATTGAACTTGAATCTGATTGGCTGATTGAATCAGCCAATCAGATTTTTCCTACCTTAATTCCAGTTGGCTGATAGAATCCTATCAGCCAATCGGAATTCAAGGGACGCCATCTTGGATGACGTCACTTAAAGGTACAGTCATTGAGTCGTCGGATCAAGAAAGAAGAGGATGCTCTGCGTCGGATGACTTCAGGATGCTGCCGCTCCGCTCCGGATGGATGAACAGAGAAGATGCCGCCTGGATCAAGACTTCTGATGGATGGAAGACCTCTTCTTGCCCCACTCGGATGAAGACTTCTGCCAGTCTGGATGTCCTCTTCTGCCCCATCGGATGAAGACTTCGGCCCGCTGGGTGAAGACACGGTAGGGAGATCTTCAGGGGGGTAGTGTTAGGTTTATTTAAGGGGGGTTTGGGTTAGAGTAGGGGTATGTGGTTGGTGGGTTGTAATGTGGGGGGGTATTGTGTTTTTTTTACAGGCAAAAGAGCTGTTTTCTTTGGGGCATGCCCCCGCAAAAGGCCCTTTTAAGGGCTGGTAAGGTAATAGAGCTGTTAACTTTTGTAATTTAGTATAGGGTAGGGCATTTTTTTATTTTGGGGGGCTTTGTTATTTTATTAGGGGGCTTAGATTAGGTGTAATTAGTTTAAAATTCTTGTAATATTTTTTTATTTTTTGTAATTTAGTGTTTGTTTTTTTGTACTTTAGTTTAGTTTATTTCATTGTATTTAATTGTAGGTACTTGTAGTTAATTTATTTAATTTATTTCATGATAGTGTAGTGTTAGGTTTAATTGTAACTTAGGTTAGGATTTATTTTACAGGTAATTTTGTAATTATTTTAACTAGGTAGCTATTAAACAGTAAATATCTATTTAATAGCTATTTTACCTAGTTAAAATAAATACAAAGTTGCCTGTAAAATAAATATAAATGCTAAAATAGCTACAATGTAACTATTAGTTATATTGTAGCTATATTAGGGTTTATTTTACAGGTAAGTATTTAGTTTTAAATAGGATTCATTTATTTAATTAATGTAATGATAGTGTAGTGTTAGGTGTAATTGTAACTTAGGTTAGGATTTATTTTACAGGTAAATTTGTATTTATTTTAGCTAGGTAGTTATTAAATAGTTATTAAATATTTAAGAACTATTGTACCTAGTTAAAATAAATACAAAGTTGCCTGTAAAATAAATATAAATCCTAAAATAGCTACAATGTAACTATTAGTTATAATGTAGCTATATTAATAGCTAGTAGGGGGCTTAGATTAGGTGTAATTAGTTTAAAATTATTGTAATATTTTATTATTTTTGGTAATTTAGTGTTTGTTTTTTGGTACTTTTCTGATGGATGGAAGACCTCTTCTTGCCCCGCTTGGATGAAGACTTCTGCCGGTCTGGATGTCCTCTTCTGCCCCATCGGATGAAGACTTCGGCCCGGCTGGGTGAACACAACTCAAGGTAGGGAGATCTTCAGGGGGGTAGTGTTAGGTTTATTTAAGGGGGGTTTGGGTTAGAGTAAGGGTATGTGGGTGGTGGGTTGTAATGTGGGGGGGGTATTGTTTTTTTTTTTTACAGGCAAAAGAGCTGTTTTCTTTGTGGCATGCTCCTGCAAAAGGCCCTTTTAAGGGCTGGTAAGGTAATAGAGCTGTTAACTTTTGTAATTTAGAATAGGGTAGGGCATTTTTTTATTTTGGGGGGCTTTGTTATTTTATTAGGGGTCTTAGATTAGGTGTAATTAGTTTAAAATTCTTGTAATATTTTTTTATTTTTTGTAATTTAGTGGGGGTTTTTTTGTACTTTAGTTTAGTTTATTTAATTGTATTTAATTGTAGGTACTTGTAGTTAATTTATTTAATGATAGTGTAGTGTTAGGTTTAATTGTAACTTAGGTTAGGATTTATTTTACAGGTAATTTTGTAATTATTTTAACTAGGTAGCTATTAAATAGTCAATATCTATTTAATAGCTATTGAACCTAGTTAAAATAAATACAAAGTTGCCTCTAAAATAAATATAAATGCTAAAATAGCTACAATGTAACTATTAGTTATATTGCAGCTATATTAGGGTTTATTTTACAGGTAAGTCTTTAGTTTTATATAGGATTCATTTATTTAATTAATTTAATGATAGTGTAGTGTTAGGTGTAATTGTAACTTAGGTTATGATTTATTTTACAGGTAAATTTGTATTTATTTTAGCTAGGTAGTTATTAAATAGTTATTAACTATTTAATAACTATTGTACCTAGTTAAAATAAATACAAAGTTGCCTGTAAAATAAATATAAATCCTAAAATAGCTACAATGTAACTATTAGTTATATTGTAGCTATATTAATAGCTAGTAGGGGGCTTAGATTAGGTGTAATTAGTTTAAAATTATTGTAATATTTTATTATTTTTGGTAATTTAGTGTTTGTTTGTATTTTGGTACTTGTATGATGGATGGAAGACCTCTTCTTGCCCCGCTTGGATGAAGACTTCTGCCGGTCTGGATGTCCTCTTCTGCCCCATCGGATGAAGACTTCGGCCCGGCTGGGTGAACACGACTCAAGGTAGGGAGATCTTCAGGGGGGTAGTGTTAGGTTTATTTAAGGGGGGTTTGGGTTAGAGTAAGGGTATGTGGGTGGGGCATGCCCCTGCAAAAGGCCCTTTTAAGGGCTGGTAAGGTAATAGAGCTGTTAACTTTTGTAATTTAGTATAGGGTAGGGCATTTTTTTATTTTGGGGGGCTTTGTTATTTTATTAGGGGTCTTAGATTAGGTGTAATTAGTTTAAAATTCTTGTAATATTTTTTTATTTTTTGTAATTTAGTGGGGGGTTTTTTGTACTTTAGTTTAGTTTATTTAATTGTATTTAATTGTAGGTACTTGTAGTTAATTTATTTAATGATAGTGTAGTGTTAGGTTTAATTGTAACTTAGGTTAGGATTTATTTTACAGGTAATTTTGTAATTATTTTAACTAGGTAGCTATTAAATAGTCAATATCTATTTAATAGCTATTGAACCTAGTTAAAATAAATACAAAGTTGCCTCTAAAATAAATATAAATGCTAAAATAGCTACAATGTAACTATTAGTTATATTGCAGCTATATTAGGGTTTATTTTACAGGTAAGTCTTTAGTTTTATATAGGATTCATTTATTTAATTAATTTAATGATAGTGTAGTGTTAGGTGTAATTGTAACTTAGGTTATGATTTATTTTACAGGTAAATTTGTATTTATTTTAGCTAGGTAGTTATTAAATAGTTATTAACTATTTAATAACTATTGTACCTAGTTAAAATAAATACAAAGTTGCCTGTAAAATAAATATAAATCCTAAAATAGCTACAATGTAACTATTAGTTATATTGTAGCTATATTAATAGCTAGTAGGGGGCTTAGATTAGGTGTAATTAGTTTAAAATTATTGTAATATTTTATTATTTTTGGTAATTTAGTGTTTGTTTGTATTTTGGTACTTGTATGATGGATGGAAGACCTCTTCTTGCCCCGCTTGGATGAAGACTTCTGCCGGTCTGGATGTACTCTTCTGCCCCATCGGATGAAGACTTCGGCCCGGCTGGGTGAACACGACTCAAGGTAGGGAGATCTTCAGGGGGGTAGTGTTAGGTTTATTTAAGGGGGGTTTGGGTTAGAGTAGGGGTATGTGGGTGGTGGGTAGTAATGTGGGGGGGGGTATTGTGTTTTTTTTTTTACAAGCAAAAGAGCTGTTTTCTTTGGGGCATGCCCCACAAAAGGCCCTTTTAAGGGTTGGTAAGGTAATAGAGCTGTTAACTTTTGTAATTTAGTATAGGGTAGGGCATTTTTTTTTATTTTGGGGGGCTTTGTTATTTTATTAGGGGGCTTAGATTAGGTGTAATTAGTTTAAAATTCTTGTAATATTTTTTTATTTTTTGTAATTTAGTGTTTGTTTGTTTTTGTAATTTAGTGGGTTTTTTTGTACTTTAGTTTATTTAATTGTAGATAATTGTAGGTACTTGTAGTTAATTTATTTAATGATAGTGTAGTGTTAGGTTTAATTGTAACTTAGGTTAGGATTTATTTTACAGGTAATTTTGTAATTATTTTAACTAGGTAGCTATTAATTAGTCAATAACTATTTTATAGCTATTGTACCTAGTTAAAATAAATACAAAGTTGCCTGTAAAATAAAAATAATTGCTAAAATAGCTACAATGTAACTAATAGTTATATTGCAGCTATATTAGGGTTTATTTTACAGGTAAGTATTTAGTTTTAAATAGGATTCATTTATTTAATTAATGTAATGATAGTGTAGTGTTAGGTGTAATTGTAACTTAGGTTAGGATTTATTTTACAGGTAAATTTGTATTTATTTTAGCTAGGTAGTTATTAAATAGTTATTAACTATTTAATAACTATTGTACCTAGTTAAAATAAATACAAAGTTGCCTGTAAAATAAATATAAATCCTAAAATAGCTACAATGTAACTATTAGTTATATTGTAGCTATATTAGGGTTTATTTTACAGGTAAGTATTTAGTTTTAAATAGGATTCATTTATTTAACTATAGTAAATTTATTTCATTTTATTTAAATTATATTTAAGTAAGGGGGTGTTAGTGTTAGGGTTAGACTTAGGTTTAGGGGTTAATAACCTTATTATAGCGGCGACGTTGGGGGCGGGAGATTAGGGGTTAATAATTGTAGGTAGGTGGCGGCGATGTTAGGGAGGGCAGATTAGGGGTTAATAAAATGTATTATAGTGTTTGCGAGGCGGGAGTGCGGCGGTTTAGGGGTTAATACATTTATTATAGTGGCGGCGATTTGCGGTCGGCAGATTAGGGGTTAATACTTGTAGTTAGATTGTGGCGACGTTGGGGGGGCAGATTAGGGGTTAATAACTATAATGTAGGGGTCGGCGGTGTTAGGGACAGCAGATTAGGGGTTAATAGCTATAATGTAGGCGGCGGCGATATCGGGTCGGCAGATTAGGGGTTAATACTTGTAGTTAGATTACGGCGACGTTGGGGGGGGCAGTTTAGGGGTTAATAACTATAATGTAGGGGTCGGCGGTGTTAGGGACAGCAGATTAGGGGTTAATAGCTATAATGTAGGCGGCGATATCGGGTCGGCAGATTAGGGGTTAATACTTGTAGTTAGATTGCGGCGACGTTGGGTGGGCAGATTAGGGGTTAATAACTATAATGTAGGGGTCGGCGGTGTTAGGGACAGCAGATTAGGGGTTAATAGCTATAGAAACATAGAAACATAGATATTGACGGCAGATAAGAGCCATAGGCCCAGCAAGTCTGCCCGACCTTACCTAACAGTATAAACTTATCTAGTTCGTAGGATAGCCCTATGCTTGTCCCATGCATTTTTAAAGTCCCCCACAGTGTTTGTTGCTACTACCTCTTGAGGAAGTTTATTCCATAAATCAATCACTCTTTCTGTAAAGAAGTGCTTCCTCAAATTACTCCTGAATCTACTACCCTTTAGCTTGAGCTCATGACCCCTTGTTCTTGAATTTTCCATTTTATGTAAAATACCCACAGCCTCAGTTTTACTAAACCCTTTAATGTACTTGAAAGTTGCTATCATATCACCTCTTTCCCTTCTCTCCTCTAAGCTATACATATTTAGGTCATTGAGCCTATCCTGGTAAGTTTTATTTTTTAGACCATGTACCATTTTGGTAGCCCTCCTTTGCACAGATTCAAGTTTGTTAATATCCTTCTGAAGATATGGTCTCCAGAACTGCACACAATACTCAAGATGAGGCCTAACTAATGATCTATAAAGTGGCATAAGAACCTTACTATTTCTGCTGCAAATACCTCTACCAATACATCCAAACATTCTGCTAGCCTTACTCGCTGCATTACTACATTGTTTACTAAGTTTTAAATCATCTGAAATAATAATTCCCAAGTCCTGTTCCTCGTCTGTAACAGTCAGTAAAGTGTCATTGAGTCTGTAATTAACATTTGGATTTTTCTTCCCTAAATGCATTATTTTAAACTTTGCTGTGTTAAACTTTAGATCCCAGTCGTTTGTCCAATCCTCCAATTGTTGTATATCACTTCTCATTTTGTCTACCCCCCCTGGAACATCCACTCTGTTGCAAATTTTTGTATCATCTGCAAAGAGACATACTTTCCCCTGTAGCCCTTTGCTGATATCGCAGATAAATATGTTAAACAAAACAGGCCCCAGAACTGACCCCTGAGGAACACCACTAGTAACAGCCCCCTCTGCTGAATGAACTCCATTTACTAAGACACTTTGTTTTCTGTCCTTAAGCCAGCATTCCACCCAGTTCACAATTTTGAATCTAGACCAAGGAGATATAGTTTGTGAATAAGTTTATTGTGTGGGACGGTGTCAAATGCTTTGCTGAAATCTAGATATGCTACATCAACTGCTCCTCCCTTGTCTAATACGTTTGTTACATAATCAAAGAAGTCAATTAGATTAGTCTGACATGATCTCCCTGAAGTAAAACCATGCTGATTTTGGTCCTCTAAATTGTTTGTCTTTATGTAAGTCATAATTCTTTCTTTTAAGAGGCTTTCCATTAATTTCCCTACTACTGAAGTTAAACTAACTGGCCTGTAGTTGCCAGATTCTTCTCTACTGCCCTTTTTATGAAGGGGTATTACATTTGCTATTCTCCAATCATCTGGGACAGCTCCTGTTAATAGTGACTGATTAAACAGATCAGTTAATGGGACAGTTAGCACTGATCGAAGTTCTTTTAAAACCCTTGGATGAATATTATCAGGACCCACTGCCTTTGTAACATTTATTTTTGATAATGCTAACAAAACCTCATCCTCTGTAAAAAGATTACTGTTAAGCTTGTTTCTATTTTGCGTAGCATCCCTTAATGTAGACATTGTATCTTCACAATCTTTAGTGAAAACAGAACAGAAGTAATCATTGAGACAGTCTGCAATCTGCTTATCTCCTTCTATTATTCTACCATCAACTGATTTCAATTTTACTATTCCTACCTTATTTTTTCTTCTTTCACTGATATATCTAAAGAATGTTTTGTCCCCATGTTTTACTGACTGTGCTATCTTCTCTTCTGCATGAGCTTTAACCTTCCTAATTAACTGCTTAGTCTTTTTTTGTTGGAGTCTCCATATTTTCATATCATCATCTGCTTGTGTGTGTCTGTAATTTTTATAAGCTATCTTTTTTGTCTTTACAGCATGTGCTACTTCTTTTGGAAACCAAATTGGTTTTCGCTTTCTTTTACTTTTACAGACATGTCTAATACAGTGTGCGGTTGCATCTAAAATGGCACCTTTCACAAATTCCCACTGTTCTTGAACCCCTGTAATAAGAGTTTTCCCCTTTAAATAGTTTTTTAGGTATTCTCCCATTAATGAAAAATCTGCCGTCCTAAAGTCTAAAACTTTTGTTTTAGTCTGGGTGGACAGTTCCTGAACATGAATACTAAACCAAACAGATTGATGATCACTGGATCCTAAGTTCTCACCTACAGACACATCTGAAACTGTATCACTGTTTGTAAGTATTAGATCTAATATAGCTTCCTTACGAGTTGGTTCCTTGACTAATTGTTCAAGTGATTCCCCTAGCAGAGATTCAAGAATATACCTGCTTCTAGCCAATCTAGCAGAAGGAATCTTCCAGTCTATATCTGGCAAATTAAAGTCCCCCAGTACTATAACCTTACCCTTCATGGTCATTTTGGTTATTTCATCTAATAACAGATTGACCAGTTTTTCATCCTGCAATGGAGGCCTATATACAACCCCTATTCTAAAAACATTTTTATCTCCATGTAGGTGGCGGCGATATCGGGTCGGCAGATTAGGGGTTAATACTTGTAGTTAGATTGCGGCGATGTTAGGGACAGCAGATTAGGGGTTAATAACTATAATGTAGGGGTCGGCGATGTTAGGGACAGCAGATTAGGGGTTAATAGTTATAATGTAGGGTGCGGCGATATCCGATCGGCAGATTAGGGGTTAAATAATGTTATTATAGGGTTTGCGATGTGGGGGGGCCTCGGTTTAGTGGTTCATAGGTAGTTTATGGGTGTTAGTGACTTAGTGTACTAAATGGGTGTTAGTGTACTAAAACATACCGAATTTCGGAACCGAATAGAACCGAATTCAGCCGAATCCGAATAAATCCGAAACGAATTTATTCGGATCCGAATAAATCCGAAACGAATTTATTCAAATTTTGCCGAATCCGATTCGATCCGAACCAAAATTCGAAAAGTCAGAATCGATCCGAACCGAAAACGAACCAAATTTTTTTGCCGTGCACATGTCTATCGATCAATGTTGCTGCAACATTGTTTGTAAACGATAAAGTAACAGCTGCCATCTGTAGTATTGTGTATATATAAGTGATTGCCGAGCTGTCAATATTGTATGCGTCCCATTCAAATCGCACTAATGCTGAATAACTTCCGGCTGTCATCTGTAGTATTGTATATATAAATGATTGCCGAGATGTCAATATTGTATGCGTCCCATTCAAATCGCACTAATACTGAATAACTTCCGGCTGTCATCTGTAGTATTGTATATATAAGTGATTGCCGAGCTGTCAATATTGTATGCGTCCCATTAAAATGGCACTAATACTGAAGAACTTCCGGCTGTCATCTGTAGTATTGTATATATAAGTGATTGCCGAGCTGTCAATATTGTATGCGTCCCATTAAAATGGCACTAATACTGAAGAACTTCCGGCTGTCATCTGTAGTATTGTATATATAAGTGATTGCCGAGCTGTCAATATTGTATGCGTCCCTTTAAAATCGCAATAATAATTCAGAACTTGCCGGCTGTCATCTGTAGTATTGTATATATAAGTGATTGCCGAGCTGTCAATATTGTATGCGTTCAAATGGCACTAATACTGAAGAACTTCCGGCTGTCATCTGTAGTATTATATATATAAGTGAATTGCGAGCTGACAATATTTATTAATTGTCCCATTTAAATCGCCCTAATAATGCTGTTCCAAACTGTTGTTTACGTATATGTTGTATTGTAGTATTGAGTGGTAAATTTCTGAAAGGGGCGGTACAGTCGTGAATCTGTAATGTGTATGGTTGAATCTTCTAATGACGTCATCATATTATTAACCTGCCTATGTAGTTCTGAAATCCTCATTGTGTTGTTGTATTGTACTACATTGTTATTGTGTGCTGAATAAAATATAAATGTGTGCTTTGTGGTTGCGTGATGGGTGATGCGTGTTATGTACATATACGTATATATTGTGATTGTGTCCCACATATGCTGACTTCTATATAGCGGTCTGGCATTGTTGTTCCTTCCCATAAAGTGACATCTGTAATCTGGTGTAATGATGTTCTTCTTGTACGTAATTCCTAATGGTTTATTGTGATGGAATCATGATGTTAAAAGTACAGTAAAATCCATATGTTCTGTTTTGTGATTCCTAGAGAGAATGTAATGTGTTTTTCCCCCATCATTTGAATGCACATGTATGAGTGAATGCTAAAAGTAATGTATGTGCATCCATGACTGATCATGTGTTAAGCCTATGTAGATATGCTGTTGCTGCAAGCATATGAGTTGAATAAATAAAAAGCAATAATAAAGGTAAATGAGGGGTGTTTCCCATTGTGTACTGTTTGTGAATCCTGAAATGTTGTAATTATTTTTGTGTCCGTTTAAATGTGATTTTATTTGTAAAAATGTTTGTTACTAGTGATGTTGATGAATATTCAATAAGTAAAATCCATAAGTCCACCATAGGGAAATAGTCATTTCTTGATCTATTTGTCATAGCTGGGTCTAACGCAGAAAAACATGTTTTTTTTCTGATTTCTAGCGCTGGTATTTGGAGTTTTTTGGTCTACGCTTTTTGCGTGCGTTAGGGAAATCTGTCTGTCGCGTGCATGAGCACGTTTTCCCCATAGAAGTCAATGAAGGCTCAAAATTTTGGTAAAAAAAAATTCAAAGACTGGTTTTCCTCGTAAAGTGAGTGACGTCATGGTCTTGTGTGAAAAAGTAGCTAAATCGTGTTCATTTTGTAATAAATAACTTGTTTGTGTATGTAATGTGGTGTATATTTTTTGTATGCATCAATGAGTGTATGTTTGTGATAATATTATTAGTTAGATGTAGCTATATGAGTGAGTTTTCCCGTGTGTCAATGTTAGTCAATGGCAAAATGGATTTGTGTTGTTTTTTTTCTAACACCCTAGATCTCGCAACTTTGATCCTTTCTATTTAGAAGAAAAAATATTAAATCTGAAAAATAAAAATAGTGTAGTGTTTGTATGAGTGTAAGTGTACTTTGTGTAATATTTGTTTTGTGATTCGTGGATGTTTATTTTGTCGGTAGATGTTAACTACTGGGTCTGAGCTGTCGGTAGAGATTTGTGCGTTGGGTGATTTTTGAGTGTCGGTAACTAAACTCTAAATACCAGAGGGCGGAAAAAAACAGCGTTAGGAGCCTCTAACGCTAGTTTTGACGGCTACCGCCAAACTCTAAAATCTAGGCCTAAATAAACTTATTATCCCCTAAACCCCCATTCCTAAACATCGCCAACACTAACTAAACCTATTAACCACTAAACCGCAGTTCCCTGACATCGCCAACACTAACTAAACCTATTGACCCCTAAACCGCAGATACCGACATCGCCGACACTAACTTAACCTATTAACCCCTAAACTGCGGTTCTCAAACATTGCCAAAACTAACTAAATCTAGTTCCCCGACATCGCCGACACTAACTCAAACACTAAATAAACCTATTAACCCCTAAACTGCCGTTCCCAAACATCACCAACACTAACTAAACCTATTGACCCCTAAACCGACGTTCCCAAACATCGCCAACACTAACTAAACCTATTAACCCTTAAACCGCAGTTCCTCAACATCACCAACACTACCTAAACCTATGAAACACTAAACACTAAACTATTAACCCCTAAACCACCGTTCCCAAACATCGCCAACACTAACTAAACCTATTACCCACTAAACCGCAGTTAACCAACATCGCATACACTAACTAAACCTATTAACCCCTAAACCGCGGTTCCAAACATCGCCAACACTAACTAAACCTATTAACCCCTAAACCGCAGTTCCCAAACATCGCCGACACTAACTGAAACACTAACTAAACCTATTAACCCCAAAACCGCCGTTCCCAAACATCGCCAACACTAACTAAACCTATTAACCCCTAAACCGCCGTTTCCAAACACCGCCAACACTAACTAAATTTATTAACCCCTAAACTCCCGGCCCCCACATCGTAACAACCTAAATTAAACTATTAACCCATAAACCTAACACCCCCAAAAATGAACATAAAGTTACAATTATTAACTAACTACCCAGACCGTCATTATCAAACATCAACAACTAAAACACTAAATAAATCTATTAACCCCCAAACCACCATTCCCAAACATTGCAGACACTAACTAAACCTATTAACCCCTAAACCGCAGATCCCTGACATCGCCAACACTAAATTAAATATCAAATATTCTTCATTCTCTTTGTATCTTTATTTGAAAAGCAAGAATGTAAGTTTAGATGCTGGCCCATTCTTAGTGAACAACCTGGGTTGTTCTTGCTGATTGGTGGATAAATTCACCCACCAATTAAAAAGTGGCTGTCCAGGGTCTGAACCAAAAATTGTCTTGCTCCTTAGCTTTTTTAAATAAAGATAACAAGAGAATGAAGAAAAATTGATAATAGGAGTAAATTAAAAAGTTGCTTAAAATTGAATCACAAAAAAAGAAAAAATTTGGGTTCAGTATCCCTTTAAGATAAATCGCTTTTTCAGATCCGTTCGTTTTTTTCGGATCCATTCTTTATTCATATGCATTATTCTATTCTGAAGTTTAGAACAGAATAATGCATATGAATAAAGAATGGATCCGAAAAAACGAAAGGATCCAAAAAACGATTTAACTTAATATAACTAATATGCCGGCGATTGCCAAAACAAAATTATCTAAAACTGCCGCCGCTACCACCCACATTGTCGACACTAAATAAAGCTATTAACTCCTAAACCGCAATCCATCCCACATCGCCAACACTAACTAAACCTATTAACCCCTAGACCGTCATTCCCAAACATCGCTAACACTAATAAAAACACTAAATAAACCTATTAACTCCTAAGCAACCGTTCCCAAATATCGCCAACACTAACTAAATCTATTAACCACTAAACCGCAGATCCCCAACAACGCCGACAACTAAGTAAACCTATTAACCCCTAAACCGCAGTTCACCGACATCGCCGACACTAACTGAAACACTAAATAAACCTATTAACCCCTAAACTGCCGTTCCCAAATATCGCCAACACTAACTAAACCTATTGACCCCTAAACCGTGGTCCCCAAACATCGCCAACACTAACTAAACCTTTTAACCCCTAAACTGCCGGCCCCCACATCGCAACAACCTAAATTAAACTATTAACCCATAAACCTAACACCCCCTAACATTAACATAATTAAAGTTACAATTATTAACTAACTACCTAGACAGTCATTCCCAAACATCGCTAACACTAACTAAAACACTAAATAAACCTATAAACCCCTAGACCACCATTCCCAAACATCGCCAACACTAACTAAACCTATTAACCCAACATCGCTGACACTAACTAAACCTATTAATCCCTAAACCGCAGATCCCCGACATCGCCAACACTAACAACCTATTACCCCTAAACCGCGGTTCTCAAACATCGACAACACTAACTAAACCTATTAACCCCTAAATCGCAGTTCCCCGACATTGCCAACACTAACTAAACCTATTAACCCCTAAACCGCCGTTCCTCGACATCGCCAACACTAACTAAAACTATTAACCCCTAAACCGCAGTTCTCCGACATCGCTAACACTAGCTGAAACACTAAACACTAACTTAAACCACCGTTCCCAAACATCGCCAACACTAACTAAACCTATTAACCACTAAACGGCAGTTTCCCGACATCGCCTACACTAACTAAACCTATTAACCCCTAAACCAGGGTTCCAAACATCGCCAACACTAACTAAACCTATTAACCCCTAAACCGCCTGTTACAGAAGCATTAGTTATTTTGTTGTGAAGAAACTTATTTCCCAGCAGCAATGCCTGAACCAGCCAAGCCAGCGCCTAAGAAGGGCTCCAAGAAAACTGTAACAAGTATCATTTCATAAAGGGTTAACTCTGTTCAGTTTTGAGAAAACTATTTTCTGAGGCAGGTTTCCTAGCATATTGTGTACTGTAATTAAGTTTGTGATAAGCATTCACTGCTAGGTGATAAGAAGGACTCAATTGTTTTCTTGTGTGTACTTGTTATCTGCGGTGGCCTGTCCAAGGGCTTTGTCTAAATGTGTGATGGGGGATTTTATGCTTCCCCCCCTGGGAGTGCCCTGTGTGCATGTAACCTAAATAAAAAGCAGGCTGGGCATCCCAGTCCTCAGTTCTTGGTTGTCCCTCAATCGCAGCGTTGACTCGTTTTTGTGGGCAGAAGGGTATCCTAGCTGTACTACAGCTAAGGGGGATTATTCTACATTTGCGAGACTCATATAGAATACTATGGAAAGCAGTTTCTCCCCTCTTCAGCAATAGGAATCCAGGCTACTAAGCGGTCCATCTCTCAGCGAGACTAAGGGTAACCGTAACATTTGGCGGCAGTGGTGGGATTTTTCCTGGATTTCCTAGGAGAGGTACAGAACGGATGGAGAGCGCTTACGAAAAATTGAAGCGTACAACCCTAAAGGATTTACTTGAAAGCAGAGGGGGGTACGCCAGCAACCGGCCGAGGAGAGAGCTGATCGCAGAATTGACCGAACTGGATCAGAGCTTCACAATGGCGGAAACACCGACCACGATTAGTGACGAAAAAAGCAGGATTGTTTGGGAGAGGCTCTCACTGTACGGGCCGAACCCCTCCATGGAATTGGTACAGCAGTTGATGGCGGAAGCGGACAAGGATATACGAGAGACTCGAGCCCACGAACTCAACCTAGCGAACGCACACCGCAATGCTGAAGCCCCGCAGGTAATCATCCCTGTCGAAAATGCTGGGAGGCCCAAGATACCCTATGCGGCATTTCGACCCTTCCTAGAGAGCGAGACAGGGATTGATGAATATTTGGCGGACTTCGAAAGGCAATGTGCCCTGCACCAGATTCCCAACAGGGAGTGGCCCACGATATTGTCTGGGAAACTATCCGGGCGAGCCCTGGAAGCCTTTCGTACTCTGGGTGCTGAGGAAGTGACACAGTATGAGCTAGTTAAGGAGACACTGTTGCGACGGTACGCAGTAACTCCGGACGCGTATCGCCGACAGTTTCGGGGCACGAAAAAGAAGCCTAACGATACCCATATGGAATGGGCGCACCGAATGCGGAGAGCGGCAAATCACTGGATGAGCGGAAGTAAAGCGGTGACTGGTGAGGAAATTTTACAATTGTTTCTCTTAGAACATTTTTATAATGGCATGGAACAGCAAGGGAAGGAATGGCTGCGAGACAGGCGACCTTCTACCTTAGAAGAAGCAGCCAAATTGGCCGATGAACATTATGACTCCCGTCTTCACGAACCCAGAGAGGTTTACCGTGCACCCCCTCGTGCTGAATTCCGAGCCCCGGTGCCCGCAGGGCCCGCCCGACACTCAGGACCACCCAATAACAGCTCTGAGCGTCCCAGACCGACTTGCCACCGATGCAAGCAACCAGGGCATTTCATGGCTAGCTGCCCCCTTAATACGCACCAGACACCCAGGAATTACAATTACCCCTCTGGGGCATATCGTCCGGCCCGGACCCTCTGTGTTAACCAAGAGGCCCCTATGGAGGAATATTTGGGGCCGCTTCACGAGGCGGACCCTGTATATGCTGCCTCAGATAACCGCCAGCACCATCGGCAGAAGGTATGGCTCGAGGGGCGATCTACCGAGGGATTGAGAGACACAGGGGCTACTATCACGCTGGTACAGAGTCATTTGGTGCCGGAGCACAAGCGATCTGGACAGACTGTGGCCGTTAGAGTGGCGGGGGGGGATGTGTACAAAATTCCAACAGCTAAAGTGCATCTTGATTGGGGAGCGGGAAAGGGGGCTGTGAACGTGGGCATAATGGATAATTTACCTGCCGAAGTACTACTGGGCAATGATTTGGGCCCCATGACTTCTGCCTATGCTCCAGTATGCAACAACGAGGCGGACCCAGTGACTACACGGGCCCAAGCCCGGACGGAGCGAGAACTCTCACCAGTGCGGGAGACACAGGTAAGACCTACCCCGACATTGCCTGACATGTTAGGCCCCATACCCTGGGACACCCCAGATGCTTTCGAGACAGAGTCTAAGACTGACCCGACCTTACAAAAGTACCGGGAACGAGCAGAGACCGGAGGGGGCGGGGCAGATAATGAAACATTCTTATGGGAAAAAGGGAAACTATACCGCTGGACAGAGAAAAGGGGACAGCGTAGGCGACAGCTGGTAGTGCCCCACAAATACCGTCAAGAAATCCTCAAGATAGGCCATGACATCCCCTTAGCAGGCCACCTAGCTGTAACCCGTACCCTACACCGCATTACTCACACGTTCTTTTGGCCAGGGGTACACGCCGACGTTAGAACTTACTGTAACACCTGCGATGTGTGTCAACGAGTAGGAAGGCGAGGCGATCACCCTAAAGCCCATCTAGTAAATATGCCCATTGTAGAGGAACCCTTCAGCCGGGTTGCTATTGACCTAGTGGGACCACTGGCTACCCCTAGTCCCTCCGGTAAGCGCTACATTCTTACCGTAGTGGACTACGCTACCAGGTACCCAGAGGCTGTCGCCCTATCCAACATACAAGCGGATACGGTAGCGAATGCACTAGTACAGGTGTTCTCCCGGGTAGGATTTCCAAAAGAAATCCTATCCGACTGAGGCACCCAATTTACGGCTGAATTGACCCAACAACTCTGGCAGGTTTGCAAAATTAAGTCCCTCCTGAGCTCCCCATACCACCCCCAGACGAACGGGCTGTGTGAGAGGTTCAATGGGACCCTCAAGCAAATGCTCAAGACGTTCACTCAGGAATACCGAGACTGGGAACGCTTCCTGCCGCACCTCCTTTTTGCTTATCGGGAGGTGCCCCAGGAAACGACAGGGTTCTCTCCCTTCGAGTTGCTCTACGGAAGAAAGGTACGGGGACCCCTAAACCTGATCCGGGAGCACTGGGAGGGAGAGATGGAGACTGACGGTGTCCCCATTGTGCCATACGTGCTGGAACTCAGGGACCGAATGGAGCAATTAGCCAAATCCGTGCGGGCTAATCTCCAGTCGGCCAGAGAAGACAGAAAGTATGGTACGATCGGGGGGCCCGAAAGAGAATCTTTACCATAGGACAAAAGGTGTTAGTACTTAAGCCGGTGAAGACAGACAAATTGCAGGCATCCTGGCAGGGCCCCTACCAGATCGTAGAGAAAAGGGGAGACACCACTTATGTGATAGCTAGCTGCCACGACAACAATCTTAGAAAGACATTCCATGTAAACATGCTCAAGGAATATTTTGAGCGACCAGAGAACGTGACGGCCGTATGTTGTTCCCCTCAGGAAGGCCCCGACAGTCTACCCATTCCAGACCTATTAGAAAAGAGTCTCCCCACAGGTATAGTGGCTCAGGTTCAGATAGGAGACCGACTTAGCCCCACTGAAAGGGAGCAGCTCAACCAACTCCTACAGTCCAAACACCTCACCTTCTCCCCGAAGCCAGGGTACACTACTTTAACCACCCACCAGGTAGATACTCCGGGACAAGCTCCCTTGCGCCAGGCTCCGTACCGAATCCCCGAAGCAGTTAGGATAGGAATGAAGAAGGAGATCGATGAGATGCTCCAACTCGGGGTAATTGAGCCCTCCGATAGTCCCTGGGCCTCCCCAGTTGTCTTGGTGCCCAAGAAAGATGGGACCACCCGGTTCTGCGTAGACTATCGGAGGCTCAATGAAAATACCATGACGGACGCTTACCCTATGCCCAGGGTAGACGAGCTACTCGATCGTATAGCCAGGGGAAATTACCTGACCACTATTGACCTCTGCAAAGGTTACTGGCAGATTCCCCTGGCCCCGGAGGCTATCCCCAAGTCAGCATTCGTCACCCCATTCGGCTTATATCAGTTTAGGGTAATGCCATTTGGGATGAAGAATGCCCCAGCTACATTCCAGCGCTTGGTGGATAGGCTCCTGGATGGCTTCCAGAGTTTTGCTTGCGCCTACCTGGACGACATAGCGATCCACAGTGAGTCATGGGAGGACCACTTAGCTCACATAGGAATGGTTCTGGATCAGATCCGGGCTGCTGGCCTGACTCTGAAGCCAGAAAAATGCCACTTTGGGATGGCCGAGGTACAGTACCTGGGTCACCGGGTGGGGTGTGGAAAGCAGCGACCAGAGCCGGCCAAGATAGAAGCTGTCGCCAATTGGCCCACCCCCATCACTAAGACTCAGGTCCTAGCCTTCCTGGGCATGGCAGGGTACTATAGACGGTTCGTACCAGACTACAGCACACTTGCCAAACCCCTGACTGACTTGACCAAGAAGAACTTACCTCGACAGGTCCTGTGGTCTCCCCACTGTGAAACGGCTTTCCAGGCTCTCAAAAATGCTCTAATTAACGCTCCTGTCTTGGCGGCTCCAGCCCTTAACAAACGTTTTATCGTCCACACAGATGCTTCCATGTTCGGGCTGGGAGCCGTCCTCAGCCAAGTAGGCGAAGATGGAGGGGAGCATCCAGTTGCCTACATCAGCCGGAAGCTCCTGCCCCGCGAAGTCAGCTATGCAGCGGTCGAAAAGGAGTGTTTGGCTTTGGTGTGGGCATTAAAGAAATTGACTCCCTATTTATATGGGCAGGAGTTCACTCTGGTCACCGACCATAACCCGTTGGTGTGGCTGAACCGGGTCTCTGGAGATAATGGCAGGCTATTACGTTGGAGTTTATCGTTGCAACCCTTCAATTTCACCATTACTTACAGACCTGGGAAACAGAATGGCAACGCCGACGGGTTGTCCAGACAAACCGACCTCAGCCCCGCATAACCAGCGGTCTGGACAGCCTTAGTCTGCCCCGAAAAGGGGTCAGACCGTGTCTGCCAGAGTGTTCCACAGAAAGGGAGCACTGTTACAGAAGCATTAGTTATTTTGTTGTGAAGAAACTTATTTCCCAGCAGCAATGCCTGAACCAGCCAAGCCAGCGCCTAAGAAGGGCTCCAAGAAAACTGTAACAAGTATCATTTCATAAAGGGTTAACTCTGTTCAGTTTTGAGAAAACTATTTTCTGAGGCAGGTTTCCTAGCATATTGTGTACTGTAATTAAGTTTGTGATAAGCATTCACTGCTAGGTGATAAGAAGGACTCAATTGTTTTCTTGTGTGTACTTGTTATCTGCGGTGGCCTGTCCAAGGGCTTTGTCTAAATGTGTGATGGGGGATTTTATGCTTCCCCCCCTGGGAGTGCCCTGTGTGCATGTAACCTAAATAAAAAGCAGGCTGGGCATCCCAGTCCTCAGTTCTTGGTTGTCCCTCAATCGCAGCGTTGACTCGTTTTTTGTGGGCAGAAGGGTATCCTAGCTGTACTACAGCTAAGGGGGATTATTCTACATTTGCGAGACTCATATAGAATACTATGGAAAGCAGTTTCTCCCCTCTTCAGCAATAGGAATCCAGGCTACTAAGCGGTCCATCTCTCAGCGAGACTAAGGGTAACCGTAACACCGCCATTCCCAAACATCGCCAACACTAACTAAACCTATTAACTCATAAACTGCAGTTTCTCGACATCGCCAACACTAACTAAACTTATTAACCCCTAAACCTCAGTTCTCTGACATCGCTGACACTAGCTGAAACACTAAACACTAACCTATTAACCCCTAAACCACCGTTCCCAAACATCGCCAACACTAACTAAACCTATTAACCACTAAACCGCAGTTTCCCGACATCGCCTACACTAACTAAACCTATTAACCCCTAAACCGCGGTTCCAAATATCGTCAAAACTAACTAAACCTATTAACCCCTAAACTGCAGTTCCCCGACATCGCGGACACTAACTGAAACACTAAATAAACCTATTAAACCCTAAACCGCCGTTCCCAAACATCGCCAACACTAACGAAACCTATTAACCCCTAAACCGACGTTCCCAAACATCGCCAACACTAACTAAACCTATTAACCTCTAAACTGCTGGCCCCCACATTGCAAAAACCTAAATTAAACTATTAACCCATAAACCTAACACCCCCTAACATTAACATAATTAAAGTTACAATTATTAACTAACTACCCAGACCGTCATTATCAAACATCGCTAACACTAACTAAAACACTAAATAAACCTATTAACCCCTAAACCACCATTCCCAAACATTGCAGACACTAACTAAACCTATTAACCCCTAAACCGCAGATCCCTGACATCGCCGACACTAAATTAAATATCAAATATTCTTCATTCTCTTTGTATCTTTATTTGAAAAGCAAGAATGTAAGTTTAGATGCTGGCCCATTCTTAGGGAAAAACCTGGGTTGTTCTTGCTGATTGGTGGATAAATTCACTCACCAATTAAAAAGTGGCTGTCCAGGGTCTGAACCAAAAATTGTCTTGCTCCTTAGCTTTTTTAAATAAAGATAACAAGAGAACGAAGAAAAATTGATAATAGGAGTAAATTAAAAAGTTGCTTAAAATTGAATCACAAAAAAAGAAAAAATTTGGGTTCAGTGTCCCTTTAAGATAAATCGCTTTTTCAGATCCGTTCGTTTTTTTCGGATCCATTCTTTATTCATATGCATTATTCTATTCTGAAGTTTAGAATAGAATAATGCATATGAATAAAGAATGGATCCGAAAAAACGAAAGGATCCAAAAAACGATTTAACTTAATATAACTAATATGCCGGCGATTGCCAAAACAAAATTATCTAAAACTGCCGCCGCTACCACCCACATTGTCGACACTAAATAAAGCTATTAACTCCTAAACCGCAATCCATCCCACATCGCCAACACTAACTAAACCTATTAACCCCTAGACCGTCATTCCCAAACATCGCTAACACTAATAAAAACACTAAATAAACCTATTAACTCCTAAGCAACCGTTCCCAAATATCGCCAACACTAACTAAATCTATTAACCACTAAACCGCAGATCCCCAACAACGCCGACAACTAAGTAAACCTATTAACCCCTAAACCGCAGTTCACCGACATCGCCGACACTAACTGAAACACTAAATAAACCTATTAACCCCTAAACTGCCGTTCCCAAATATCGCCAACACTAACTAAACCTATTGACCCCTAAACCGTGGTCCCCAAACATCGCCAACACTAACTAAACCTTTTAACCCCTAAACTGCCGGCCCCCACATCGCAACAACCTAAATTAAACTATTAACCCATAAACCTAACACCCCCTAACATTAACATAATTAAAGTTACAATTATTAACTAACTACCTAGACAGTCATTCCCAAACATCGCTAACACTAACTAAAACACTAAATAAACCTATAAACCCCTAGACCACCATTCCCAAACATCGCCAACACTAACTAAACCTATTAACCCAACATCGCTGACACTAACTAAACCTATTAACCCCTAAACCGCAGATCCCCGACATCGCCAACACTAACAACCTATTACCCCTAAACCGCGGTTCTCAAACATCGACAACACTAACTAAACCTATTAACCCCTAAATCGCAGTTCCCTGACATTGCCAACATTAACTAAACCTATTAACCCCTAAACCGCCGTTCCTCGACATCGCCAACACTAACTAAAACTATTAACCCCTAAACCGCAGTTCTCCGACATCGCTAACACTAGCTGAAACACTAAACACTAACTTAAACCACCGTTCCCAAACATCGCCAACACTAACTAAACCTATTAACCACTAAACGGCAGTTTCCCGACATCGCCTACACTAACTAAACCTATTAACCCCTAAACCAGGGTTCCAAACATCGCCAACACTAACTAAACCTATTAACCCCTAGACCGTCATTCCCAAACATCGCTAACACTAATAAAAACACTAAATAAACCTATTAACTCCTAAGCAACCGTTCCCAAATATCGCCAACACTAACTAAATCTATTAACCACTAAACCGCAGATCCCCAACAACGCCGACACTAAGTAAACCTATTAACCCCTAAACCGCAGTTCACCGACATCGCCGACACTAACTGAAACACTAAATAAACCTATTAACCCCTAAACTGCCGTTCTCAAATATCGCCAACACTAACTAAACCTATTGACCCCTAAACCGTGGTCCCCAAACATCGCCAACACTAACTAAACCTTTTAACCCCTAAACTGCCGGCCCCCACATCGCAACAACCTAAATTAAACTATTAACCCATAAACCTAACACCCCCTAACATTAACATAATTAAAGTTACAATTATTAACTAACTACCTAGACAGTCATTCCCAAACATTGCTAACACTAACTAAAACACTAAATAAACCTATAAACCCCTAGACCACCATTCCCAAACATCGCCAACACTAACTAAACCTATTAACCCAACATCGCTGACACTAACTAAACCTATTAACCCCTAAACCGCAGATCCCCGACATCGCCAACACTAACAACCTATTACCCCTAAACCGCGGTTCTCAAACATCGACAACACTAACTAAACCTATTAACCCCTAAATCGCAGTTCCCCGACATTGCCAACACTAACTAAACCTATTAACCCCTAAACCGCCGTTCCTAGACATCGCCAACAATAACTAAAACTATTAACCCCTAAACCGCAGTTCTCCGACATCGCTGACACTAGCTGAAACACTAAACACTAACTTAAACCACCGTTCCCAAACATCGCCAAAACTAACTAAACCTATTAACCACTAAACGGCAGTTTCCCGACATCGCCTACACTAACTAAACCTATTAACCCCTAAACCAGGGTTCCAAACATCGCCAACACTAACTAAACCTATTAACCCCTAAACCGCCATTCCCAAACATCGCCAACACTAACTAAACCTATTAACTCATAAACTGCAGTTTCTCGACATCGCCAACACTAACTAAACTTATTAACCCCTAAACCTCAGTTCTCTGACATCGCTGACACTAGCTGAAACACTAAACACTAACCTATTAACCCCTAAACTACCGTTCCCAAACATCGCCAACACTAACTAAACCTATTAACCACTAAACCGCAGTTTCCCGACATTGCCTACACTAACTAAACCTATTAACCCCTAAACCGCGGTTCCAAATATCGTCAAAACTAACTAAACCTATTAACCCTTAAACTGCAGTTCCCCGACATCGCGGACACTAACTGAAACACTAAATAAACCTATTAAACCCTAAACCGCCGTTCCCAAACATCGCCAACACTAACGAAACCTATTAACCCCTAAACCGACGTTCCCAAACATCGCCAACACTAACTAAACCTATTAACCCCTAAACTGCTGGCCCCCACATTGCAAAAACCTAAATTAAACTATTAATCCATAAACCTAACACCCCCTAACATTAACATAATTAAAGTTACAATTATTAACTAACTACCTAGACCGTCATTCCCAAACATCGCTAACACTAACTAAAACACTAAATAAACCTATTAACCCCTAAACCACCGTTCCCAAACATCGCCAACACTAACTAAACCTATTAACCACTAAACCACAGTTTCCCGACATCGCCTACACTAACTAAACCTATTAACCCCTAAACCGCGGTTCCAAATATCGTCAAAACTAACTAAACCTATTAACCCCTAAACTGCAGTTCCCCGACATCGCGGACACTAACTGAAACACTAAATAAACCTATTAAACCCTAAACCGCCGTTCCCAAACATCGCCAACACTAACGAAACCTATTAACCCCTAAACCGACGTTCCCAAACATCGCCAACACTAACTAAACCTATTAACCCCTAAACTGCTGGCCCCCACATTGCAAAAACCTAAATTAAACTATTAATCCATAAACCTAACACCCCCTAACATTAACATAATTAAAGTTACAATTATTAACTAACTACCTAGACCGTCATTCCCAAACATAGCTAACACTAACTAAAACACTAAATAAACCTATTAACCCCTAAACCACCATTCCCAAACATCGTCAACACTAACTAAACCTATTAACCACTAAATCGCAGTTATTATTATTATCGGTTATTTGTAGAGCGCCAACAGGTTCCCCGACATCGCCGACACTAACTAAACCTATTAACCCCTAAACCCCAGATCCCCGACATCTCTGACACTAACTTAACTTATTAACCCCTAAACCGCGGTTCTCAAACATCGCCAACACTAACTAAACCTATTAACCCCTAATGACAAGAGGGCTAGGTACGGCTCAGATTGCTTTAAAATGAACTTTGTTGTTTGAACTGCCCTTTCAGCCATTCTGTTGGCCTGAAGGTAATGTGGACTTGACGTGGAATGTACAAAGTCATTTTTCCTGCTTAAAGCACTGAACTCTGCAGAAGCGAACTGCATCCCATTATCACTCACCAGCTCCATCGGAATGCCCCACCGGGCGAACAAGCTCTTCAGACGAATGATAATGGCTTGACTTGGGATATCATTCAAAGGTGCAATTTCCAAATACCTGGAATAGTAGTCGATCACAACAAGGAACTTCTTCCCGTGCAGTTCACACAAATCAGAAGCTATTTCCTGCCACGGCCCCATAGGCAGCGGAGTAGAAATCAAGGGCTCCCTTCTCTGAGTAGGCCGGCGTTCCCAGCAAAGGGCACATTTAGACACGTGATTTGCAATGTCGGAGCTGATCCCAGGCCACCACACAGCTATAGCTGCCCTTTCTCTGCACTTTGTAATGCCTAAGTGGCCTTCGTGAATCCTGTTTAACATTTCCTTCCTCATGCTGACAGGAATAATGATGCGGTCTTGGAACAGCACCAACCCCTCCAGCTCTGTGAGCTGCGACCTCTCTGACTGGTAAGAACTTAAAGACATCCAGGCTGCCCGGCTCTCGGGCCAACCTTCTTTTATGTACTTTAGAACCTCTTGCAGATCTGTGTCCAAATATGTCTCTTTCTTTATTTCTTCCAGTTTCCTTGAAGAAATGGACTTTGAGGCCAGAACCGAATCAACATACACCTTCACATCAGATTCGGTTCAGGATTCTTCAGCAGCAGCCAGCGGGAGCCTGGATAGTGTATCTGCCACAACCAGTTGTTTCCCCGGCACATGCACTGCCTGACAATTGAACATGAGTAGTCTCATTAAAAGTCTCTGGCATCTTAAGGGTGTTTTGTCGATTTCATAAGAGTTGATTAGAGGGACTAGCGGTTTATGGTCAGTCTCAAGACTAAATTTCTCTAAACCCACTAGATAACGCTAAAAGTGCTCACAGGCCCAAACTGCAGCCAGACACTCTTTCTCAATTTGAGCGTATTTTGACTCAGCAGCCATCAGTGTGCGGGAACAGTAGGCGATGGGCTGTAGTTTATTTCCATTTAACTGCAGGAGAGCAGCCCCCAACCCATAACTGCTTGCCTCAGCACTAACCACAGTCTTTTTGGAAGGGTCGAAGAACCCCAGCACTGGGGCAGACCCCAGCAGGGACTTGGCCTGCATAAAAGATTTTTCTTGTGAAGGTCCCCAGACCCAGGCAATGTCTTTCTTTAGCAACTCTGTGATAGGGTGTAGAACTGTTGATAAATCTGGAAGAAACTTGCCCACATAATTTACAAGGCCCAATATCTGTCTCAGCTCATGTACATCAGAAGGACTTTTCATCTGTTTAATTGCACAAATTTTCTCGGGGTCTGGTTTGATGCAATCCCCATTGATAATATGCCCAAAGTAACATAATTCAGTTTTCCTAAAATTACATTTTTCTTTATTTAACTTCAGCCCAGATTCTTTGATAGCCTGCAGCACACAACTTAAATGCTGATCATTCTCCTCCACTGTAGACCCATACACTAGAATGTCGTCCATGACGACTGCCGTGCCCACGTGGTCACTCAGGAGAGAAATCATTTCCCTTTGAAAGATTTCAGGAGCAGAGGATATCCCAAAGGAGAGTCTGCAGAAGCAAAACCGACCTACCTGTGTGATAATGGTAGTCAGTTTGCGGCAATTTAGATCCAGGGGGATCTGCCAAAAGCCGCTAAAAGCTTCCAATGTAAAAAAGAACTTCGCCCCAGCCAACTTTGGAGCTATATCTTCTAATGTCGGCAGCACAAATCTCTCTCTCTTCACTGCCTCATTCAACCTTTTCAGGTCCACACAGATGTGCACCTTTCCGTTTTTCTTTGCAACAGGAACAATGGGGGCACACCAATCAGTTGCTTAAAAAACCTCTTCAATAACCCCCATAGACTTCAAGCGCATAAGCTCCTTCTCCACTTGAGGCATGAGTGGGAACAGAATTCTACGGGGAGTAGAAATACTGTATGGGACTGAGTCACTTTTAAGTGCTATACGGACTGGTTTGCAATTCAGTAGGCCCAATTCGCCAAACATATCTTCGGAGATCTCATTCACTCTGGCCATGCGGCCCAAGTCACAGGCTGCTTTTCTGCTCAATAAATTGCTAAAACACTGACCTCAAATTACATGCACCCACATAGTGAATTTCCTTTGCTTGTACTCACAGCTGGCAAGAAATTTCCCCGCACAATCAACGCGGCCACCAGGACTATGGACATTTGTAGTAACCTTCGCCAGCTGGTGCTGTCGAGGCAGTTTCATAAATGCAGCAAAAGACATTACAGTGATATCTGCTCCTGTGTCAATCTTAAAATCAACTTTGGCTCCCATTACAGTAAAAATAACCTTCCAATCTTCCTCTGAGCTTGGCCGTTCCACAACAGACCCCACAAAAGACACTTCCTGACCCTCCTGGTCACCGTCCACCTGCATCTCCTTAATGTATTCAGTTTTACACACCACTTCAAAATGGCCCATTCTGTTACATTTTCTGCATCTTTTATCTCTGGCCGGGCATATAACACTCTGATCACAGGCACGGTAGCACCGTGTGCATCGGGCATGCTGCGCCCATCCACTTCTAGGTCTATCCATTATTTTAGATCTACCGCTCACACTGTGCCTTTCACTAGCAGTTTTCCTGGACTGTTGCACTTCATCCACAATACTCTCAGACCATCCTAATAGCCCCATCTAATGTTAAATCAGGCTCTAACTGCAGCTTCAGTGAGACTTCAGCATCTGCAATTCCAATAACTATTCTGTCTCTGATTTGCTCTTCTTTAGCAACACCAAACTCACAGAATTCAGCTAGTTCATACAGGCTGCACACAAATGACTCCACAGATTCTCCCACATGCTAATTACGTTTGTGAAAACAAGCTCTCTCATGAATCACATTTCTTTTGGGCACAAAGTGGGCACTGAGTTTATCCATAACTATATCAAAGTTTAATTCTTCCCCTTCTTGGAAAGTAAAAGCATTGAACACTGGCTCCACATCTTTCCCCATAGAGTATAAAAGAGAATTAACTTGTACTTCACCACTCTCCTTGACCAGCTTGGAAGCAATGCTGAAGCGCTAAAACCGCTGACGCCATGTGGGCCAAGCTGCAGGCTGAGAGAAGTCAAAAGGCTCAGGTGGGGTAAACTTTGACATCATCATCGATCAGGAACAGAAGCGCAGGCCAGAACTTCTGACACCATGTCATGAGATGCAGGACATATGCAGGACACAGCAATGATGGTACAACTCTATTTTATTACAGAGCATAGAAACATACATCTAGTCAGGTTGATTGTACTAACTCACTGCGACACAGACTACCGGACCTAAGCCCCGCCCCCAAACTAGTGACATCACTTCCTGCTCTCCTCACAAGGGTTCATAGATTTATTAGGTTAATTGCAATGTGGGTTATTGGCGGTTTAGGGGTTAATAGATTTAATAGATAGTTGGCGTTGTGGGGCATTGCGGATTAGGGGTTAATAGTTTAAATAGATAGTTTGCATTGTGGGGGATGGTGGTTTAGGGGTTAATACATTAGTTATTGCGGTGGGGGGGTTGCGGTTGAGAGGTAGATATTACGCATACGTTAGGTGTTTGATTTTATTCTAACAGCGAGCGACGGGTAACATATACAGCGCCGCACTTGTATGCGGCGCCGCATATGCGATCAAGTGTAGTGTACTATAGTAACCTATTAATGTTTTAGAAATCCGGCATCGGATGGAAACGTTAACACAGCGCTAACTTACACCTACACGAAAAGAGCAACCACACGCAAAGCAGAAACCTTTTCAATGGAAACCTGGTACTAAAATGGAGCTGTAAATTACTTTTAGCTGTTGGCCCCTTCGGTAGCTTATGGCTCCATTTTTAACGGCTCAATGGAAACGAGCCCTATAATCGGTTAACAGCAAACTCCTAAACTTATTTAACCAATCACCGTGTAGCTTTTGCAGGATTAGTTAAAAATTGAAAAGTGCAGTATGCAATGGAGCCCTCTATAATATAAGAAAGGCTTTACATGGCTATTTATTAAAACTAAAATATTAAAGTAAAACATAAGAATTTTTCAATTTTTTGGTACGTAATCTAATTTAAAAAAAAAAATCTACTTGTACTTTTTAATGTCCATTTAAATCCACTTTGTTATTATATTTTCTAAGCCTTCTATTTCTTATTTCCAGCGCTGAATATAATGTAAAAAAGATAAACTCTGAATACTGTGTGATAAGATTCCTCTAGTAAATATTGTGCTAAAATCTTTGTGTAGTATCACAGCAATAAAAATCACCCACAGACCACAAAAGAACATTTCATAAGCTATGTAGCTTCGTAAAGAACTAATTAGGTCTCAATAATTAATTCATAATTGAGCAAAGTTACTTGAAATGTCTAGTACAAATTTGTATACATATAAACTTATTAAAACTTCATCAGTAGTGAAGAGTGATCCATAATAAGTGTATTTCTTTATCTTTTTGTTAGATTCCATTATATTGAATACTCCCTTTAGAGGGCAGCATCTATCTAGCTGAAGATGCCTTACTTCCTCCTATAGCCTTTTCATTTTACCCTATAATGCAACAATGGCTCTCATATATGCTTGACATTTAACCATTTAATCTTTACTAAAATAACAAAAACCTATAAATTGTTCTTTAAACCCAGTTAGTTATTCTCCAATTAAAGGACCATTAAATCAGTAGAATTGCGTAATACAAAGACAATGCAATAACATAAGCTGTAGATTTTCTCTAACAAATTAAAAAATGTATATATATTTGCAGGTTCCCTGTATCAGGTGACAGCCATCAGCCAATCACAGACTCAGATGTATACACTGTGATATCTTGCACATGATCAGTAGTAGCTGGTGTCTCAGAAAATTTGCATATAAAACTACTACTTAATAATGGAAGCAAATTAGAAAGTCTATTTAAATTGAATGATCTTAATCACAAGTTTAATTTTGACTTTAGTGTCCCTTTAATTACAAACATATTAAAAGCAGACAGACATATAGAAGCACATATTTTAATGTATAATTTTATTACATTGATTCGAATAAATCAGTTTAAGAGGAAACACATACAATTGCTGTAAACAGACTGCTATAAAGATAGAAATTATATTGATGTTAAAAATACATTTTATACTTAAGTATCTCAATTGCAGCTAAAGGGGCCTTTGAAATAATTTTTGTTGTCTCTCTGTTTCTGTTTTTGCATTTATGCCAAAAAATATATTTTTTTTAAAAATATGAGTTACACAGATTGGCGTTGCATGAAGGATATGCCAAGCAAAATACCATAGCACTCAAAGGGTCCTAGAAATAAATTGAATTCCACTTATTAAAGGAATACTGTCTTCAAACAGTTTCTGTCATTCCTATGAATGAAATTTACATACCAGTATCAAGTGTGCACTAATGATTATAAGGAGGAAGTACCTTACAACCAAAGAGCAGTAACAGGAACAGATATAGAGCAGATGAGCCAAGGAATGCATTGTGTTTTATCCAAATAAACTCTAGTTCATGTTAAAGGACCAGTCAACACATTAGATTTGCATAATCAACAAATGCAAGATAACAAAACAATGCAATAGCACTTAGTCTGAACTTCAAATGAGTAGTAGATTTTTTTATAACAAATTTCAAAGTTATGTATATTTCCACTCCCCTTGTACCATGTGATAGCAATCAGCCAATCATAAATGCATATACGTATAGTCTGTGAATTCTTGCACATGCTCAGTAGGATCTGGTGATTCAAAAATTGTAAATATGAAAGACCGTGCACTTTTTTTTAATGGAAGTAAATTGGAAAGTTGTTTAAAATTACATGCTGTATCTGAATCATGAAAATTTAATTTAACCTGAGTGTCCCTTTAAGTTTTATTGCAATTGGTTTTAAAGTGTTTCCTATTGATTGGATCACTGATCCTGCAATGCACCTTGGATCACTTCACTGGGAGAATGAAGATCCTAGGCTGCTCATAGTAGACTTGAAGGTTCTTAACCCTTTATGAGTGCAAAGTTTCAGATTTCCTTCACCGTTGTGGTGCCCTCTTCTTGTTTTATGTAATTTTAAAGTATGTTGTATGTTTATAGAGGGAGATCAATAGTGTGTTTTATCCACGATATTTGAATGTTTACCCAGGAATAAACCTGTTACAGAGTGTATATCTGTAAAGAACAAGGTCATCACTATGTTTTTAATGCAAGCAGAACTGCTTGTGCAATAAAGCCCCCTGCAGATTTCTTCTTGATTTCTGTCCTTCGCCTTAGAGCAGGCGGACAAGTTATGTAGCAGCAGACCGCTGCTTCATAATTTCTGCTTCCGGCGAGCCTCCATTCGGAGCTTGATAATTCGTCCCCTTAATCTCAAAAGAAGAAAACCTCAACTCAATAAAATCTGTACGGCAATGATAGATTCATGGGTAATTTATGTATGTTTCCAGCCCTTAGCAAAATGCTGCTTTCCATAATATGTTGTCTTCAAAAATCGTATGCTAATAGATTTTGAGATCCGATCCTATGTATGTGAGTTTGAAAAATATCAATCTATAACTGGTGACGTTCAATAATCATTTGAGATTGCTGGAAAATTTGGAACTGTCACAAAAAATGAAACCCATTTCACAGTCTGTGCATTTTTCTCAGGCTTTAGTTATTTGATCAATGACAAAAGCAGGGTGGTACTGTACAATAAATCAAGTAATTATGATAGTCATATATTATGTAAGCAACCATAACCAAATGTCTAGTAAATTTATCAGTCACATGCAACGCTTGATATATAGTACCATCTGAACAGCCAAGCTTTAGCATAGAACATCGCTATACATTTATCCAAGTCACTTAGTGGCAGAACATTTTTCATGTAATATCAAATTTTAATGTGGTATTTCAGATCCCATGTCAAAATGTTTTAATTTTATATATGGTTTATTTCAATTTGACATCTTAATAAATTACTTGGTATTAGAGAAGAACGGCTATACCAGTTCCAGTTTGATATACAATGTACCATAATAGTAAAATCTTTATTTTAAAATCTTTTTCTTTTTTTTTCTTGCATGTTGCAAAAAAATACAATTAGTAACCTGACCATAGATGAAAAAACGAACAAATTTGATTAGAGCAGCACTCTGCCTGCAAGTCAAAGAGATGACACAAGGTGATTAAAAATAGGGAAGAGGATGAATATTTAAGAAAAGGTAATAAGCAGAAAAAGAGAAAATGATCACAGTAGGATTCATTTTTAAACAATAATAAACAACTCCATTTACATTTAAACAGAAAAAAAGAAAAATATAACAAATATATAAACTTGATCATTTATAAAGATAAAACCTAACATTAGATACATTTAGATGGATTTATTGTTTGGTTTAAAGCCTCAGACCATATTTTTTCATAAACATTATATAAAAAAATAAATCATAAACACATTTAAATGAGTGATGTACGCTATCAAATATAATTCAAGTGATTAAAAAGTAGCTGTTAGATTTGTGATTCTTGTTTTTTTTAATAGACATAAATAAAAACATTTTTTGAAGTAGTGAACTACCCTGCCCATGAACAGACATAAAGCAAAAAGCAGCTGCACTTAGGAGAGTGAATGTTAATATTAAAACATAAGCTCATTAAAAAAACATTGAACAAAAGACCTAGGACCCAATGTTCAAAGGACTGTGAGGTCCATGAGAAATGTTCATTCCAGTCTTGATAATCTCTCCATACATCCTCCAGGTGAAATATTATAAAAAAGTGGGTTGACCCTCACTGTCCAGACAAGTGGGGATGTGCCTTTCATAGGATAGTATAGTGCTCTCTGCCTTTTCAGCAGTCACACTGTGTGTTTCTGTATAGTAATAGGTCAAATAATAAATATGTAAACTACGTTTCACTGTTCATAAAGTAGATTTCTTACTATTGCTAATCACTGAAAGGGTGGTGAGACAGGTATGTGGGAAAAGGTTCACCAAAGCTGGTAGAAATTGCTTAGAACGTTAGAAATTCCCTGCAATGTTTTCCCATTATAATACAGGTTAATCCCATAGAGCGCCTATATATTCTCTATGTACATGTTGACCAATGTTAATATAGAACAAATTAAAAAAATAAATAAAAAAGAGTTAAAATAGAATAAATTTGGTATAGTGTGATTGCAGTATTAGAAATATACGGCTAGAATTAGAGTTTTGTCGGTAACGACCCGCGTAGCTAACGCTGGCCTAGATTTAGAGTTTGGCGGTAGCCGTGAAAACCAGCGTTAGAGGCTCCTAACGCTGGTTTTAGGCTACCGCCGGTATTTGGAGTCAGTCAGGAAAGGGTCTAACGCTCACTTTTCAGCCGCAACTTTTCCATACCGCATATCCCCTTACGTCAATTGCGTATCCTATCTTTTCAATGGGATCTTTCTAACTCCGGTATTTAGAGTCGTGTCTAAAGAGTGTTAGAATTCTAATGACAAAACTCCAGCCGCAGAAAAAAGTCAGTAGTTAAGAGCTTTCTGGGCTAACGCCGGTTCATAAAGCTCTTAACTACTGTGCTCTAAAGTACACTAACACCCATAAACTACCTATGTACCCCTAAACCGAGGCCCCCCCACATCGCCGCCACTCTAATACATTTTTTTAACCCCTAATCTGCCGACCGCCACCTACGTTATACTTATGTACCCCTAATCTGCTGCCCCTAACACCGCCGACCCTTATATTATATTTATTAACCCCTAATCTGCCGCCCCCGCTATCGCTGACCCCTGCATATTATTATTAACCCCTAATCTGCCGTCCGCACGCCGCCGCCAGCTACATTATAGCTATGTACCCCTAATCTGCTGCCCCTAACACCGCCGACCCCTATATTATATTTATTAACCCCTAATCTGCCCCCCTCAACGTCGCCTCCACCTGCCTACACTTATTAACCCCTAATCTGTCGGTCGGAGCTCACCGCTAATATAATAAATTTTTTAACCCCTAAAGCTAATTTTAACCCTAACCCTAACACCCCCCTAAGTTAAATATAATTTTATTCTAACAAAATAAATTAACTCTTATTAAATAAATTATTTCTATTTAAATCTAAATACTTACCTGTAAAATAAACCCTAATATAGCTACAACATAAATTATAATTATATTATAGCTATTTTAGGATTAATATTTATTTTACAGGCAACTTTGTATTTATTTTAACCAGGTACAATAGCTATTAAATAGTTAAGAACTATTTAATAGCTAAAATAGTTAAAATAATTACAAAATTACCTGTAAAATAAATCCTAACCTAAGTTACAATTAAACCTAACACTACACTATCAATAAATTAATTAAATAAAATACCTACAATTAAACCTAACACTACACTATTAATAAATTAATTAAATACAATATCTACAAATAAATACAATTAAATAAACTAACTAAAGTACAAAAAATAAAAAAGAACTAAGTTACAAAAAATAAAAAAATATTTACAAACATAAGAAAAATATTACAACAATTTTAAACTAATTACACCTACTCTAAGCCCCCTAATAAAATAACAAAGCCCCCCAAAATAAAAAAATACCCTACCCTATTCTAAATTACTAAAGTTCAAAGCTCTTTTACCTTACCAGCCCTGAACAGGGCCCTTTGCGGGGCATGCCCCAAAGAATTCAGCTCTTTTGCCTGTAAAAAAAACACATACAATACCCCCCCCCCAACATTACAACCCACCACCCACATACCCCTAATCTAACCCAAACCCCCCTTAAATAAACCTAACACTAAGCCCCTGAAGATCTTCCTACCTTATCTTCACCATACCAGGTTCACCGATCGATCCAGAAGAGCTCCTCCGATGTCTTGATCCAAGCCCAAGCGGGGGGCTGAAGATGTCCATGATCCGGCTGAAGTCTTCATCCAAGCGGGAGCTGAAGAGGTCCATGATCCGGCTGAAGTCTTCTATCAACGGCATCTTCAATCTTCTTTCTTCCGGATCCATGTTCATCTTGAAGACCTCCGACGCGGAACATCCTGCTGGCCCGACGGACTACCGACGAATGAAGGCTCCTTTAAGGGACCATCCAAGATGGCGTCCCTCGAATTCCGATTGGCTGATAGGATAATAGGAATAAATAGGATAAATAGGAATAGGAATAAATAGGATAAATAGGAATAATTTATTTAATAAGAGTTAATTAATTTCGTTAGATTTAAATTATATTTAATTTAGGGGGGTGTTAGTGTTAGGGTTAGACTTAGCTTTAGGGGTTAATACATTTATTAGAATAGCGGTGAGCTCCAGTCGGCAGATTAGGGGTTAATGTTTGAAGTTAGGTGTCGGCGATGTTAGGGAGGGCAGATTAGGGGTTAATACTATTAATTATAGGGTTAGTGAGGCGGATTAGGGGTTAATAACTTTATTATAATAGCGGTGCGGTCCGCTCGGCAGATTAGGGGTTAATAAGTGTAGGCAGGAGGAGGCGACGTTGTGGGGAGCAGATTAGGGGTTAATAAATATAATATAGGGGTCGGCGGTGTTAGGGGCAGCAGATTAGGGGTACATAAGGATAACATAAGTAGCGGCGCTTTGCGGTCGGCAGATTAGGGGTTAATTATTGTAGGTAGCTGGCGGCGACATTGTGGGGAGCAGGTTAGGGTATAATAAATATAATACAGGGGTCAGCAGTGTTAGGGGCAGCAGATTAGGGGTACATAAGGATAACGTAGGTGGCGGTCGGCAGATTAGGGGTTAAAAAAATTTAATCGAGTGGCGGTGATGTGGGGGGACCTCGGTTTAGGGGTACATAGGTAGTTTATGGGTGTTAGTGTACTTTAGAGTACAGTAGTTACGAGCTTTATAAACCGGCGTTAGCCCAGAAAGCTCTTAACTACTGACTTTTTTCTGCGGCTGGAGTTTTGTCGTTAGATTTCTAACGCTCACTTCAGCCACGACTCTAAATACCGGAGTTAGAAAGATCCCATTGAAAAGATAGGATACGCAAATGACGTAAGGGGATCTGCGGTATGGAAAAGTCGCGGCTGGAAAGTGAGCGTTAGACCCTTTCCTGACTGACTCCAAATACCGGCGGTAGCCTAAAACCAGCGTTAGGAGCCTCTAACGCTGGTTTTCACGGCTACCGCCAAACTCTAAATCTAGGCCATACAAAGTAAGTTCACACTGTACTGAACAGGTTTACTGCTAACATTATGCCCGTACTGTAACAAAACATTTTATTAATATATAACACATTTGGTACAGTACAATCAGTATATTACAGTACAGTAAACTTGTAGCAGTTATACATATACAATGTAAAAACACATCTATTTTTAAAAACACATTTTACATAGTGCAATGTTTAAAAAATGCCCTATTGCAAAAAGACAAGGCTACTGTCTTCTATGGGATAATAATATCCAGTTCATGAAAAACACGCCAAACACATAAATATATATGTATATATACATATAAATTTAAATTTTCTGCCCATCGCAGCACAACTTACCCCCTTCACTGCGCTATTTCACATGTTGTGTCTCACAGCATGAGAACTAGACTCCCATTGGAGCTTATGGAAGAGCGCTCTTGTGAGCACAATGCTTCTGTGCAATGCAAACGCAGGGTCGTATTCGTATTGCACCTCATTTGTAATACCAGCACACATTTGCGTACGCTGGTATTACTAGTTGAGCACAAATATCTCTTTTGCAGAATCAATAATTTGCTATAAATTTGTAATCTGGCCCATTGTGTTTTATGTCCCTTTAAAGGGACACTAAACCCAATTTTTTTCTTTCATGCTTCAGATAGAGCATGCAATTTTAAGCAACTTTTTAATTTACTTCTATTATCGTTTTTTTCTTCATTCTCTTGTTATCTTTATTTAAAAAGCAGGAATGTGATGCATAGGAGTTTGGCCCATTTTTGGTTGAGATCCTGGGTTATGCTTGCTTACTGGTGGGTAAATGTAAGCCTCCAATAAGCAAGCGCTATCCATGGTGCTGAACCTAAAATGGGCTGGCTGCAAAGATTTACATTGCTGCTTTTAAAATAAAGATAGCAAGAGAACAAAGAACAATTGATAATTGGAGTAAATTAGAAAGTTGCTTAAAATATCATGCTCTATCTGAATCATGAAAGAAAAAAATTGGGTTCAGTGTCCCTTTAAGTTAGTCAACTTTTGTTTGCTGAATCTAGAAGAAAATATCTTAAAATGTGATACTTTTTTTTAGCCAGAATAAAACCAATTTTTCCATGCTTGTGGAGATGTACACATTTCTATCCAAAAGAACTGCGGACTTGGGGGAATATTTAACAAACACCGGGTGAACATGATTCGCTGCAGCGAATCATGTCTGCCCAGCATCGCTAAATGCCGACAGCACACGCTGTCAGCATTAAACATTGCACAAGCATTACTTGTGGAATGCGTGTGCAATGCCACACCCTGCACATTTGCGGCCAAACGGCCACCGGCCGGGGATGTCAATCATCCCAATCATATCTGATCGGAATGATTGCTGTCCGCCACCTAAAAGGTGGAGGACGGACTGCAATCTTACAACCGCTGCATCCACTGCTTATTAAATCTACCCCTTGGCCTTATCAGTTAAAGAGAACTCTATCTCTAGGAAAGATACAATTCATGTTCATTTCAATTTACTTAGTTTCAATGTAAACCACATTAGCTTAACTTTTTTTTCATTCAAAAAATATTTTAACTTGAGTAATTGCTGCTCTTTCACATCAATGATAAAATATGTTTAAGTTGTAGATCTCTTTAATTGCATGAACCTGAAGAGAATACATAAGCATATGATTTATCCTCCATAAAATGGTTCCTAATAAACATACTATACAGTCCTATAACATACACTTGCCTGAATTCATTTTTTTTTTTTAAACAGAGAGCTGCAACTATGACTGGATCCAAGAAAATGAAACTATGAAAGCTCTGTATATCTACCGGGGGTTCAATACAATTCTCACTCACTAGGGAGGAGAGATAGGGCTCACTGATTTCAGTAATGCTATGAAGCTTTAGAACTATATTGTATTTTGTGTGTAGCAGCATAATGTATGATGTCTCAGCCATATAATTTTATTTTGTATTGTATTCAGGGCGAAATGGGTCTTGTGGTGTTAGCAAGTGGGATGGAAAAGGGAGTTCCTTGGGTGTGTTTGAAGTTTTTTCACAGCTGTCTCATTAAACCAGTTACCTTTACATGATACTCAGATCCCTCTCACAGTTGCAATGCTTGGCTTGTTTCAAAAGGTATGACAAACAGATGGGAAAAATAATGTGTGTTAAACTAGAAGATAATATTAGTTGATCTGCAGTAGAATTATGACATTTTGATGGTGTATTAACAGAATGGTACAATAAAAATGACACCTGCAATAAAGGTGACAGAAAATGTAGTTCCCCATTTTGGACAATGCAAAAACTATCTGCAGTCACAATATCAATCTAATGACGGGGATGTCCTAGCAATAAAGTCAGCCCACAATTTGTGTCAACCCTTTGGCAGTCAAGAGATCAACCTTAAGCCAAACCCTTACTGTACATTAATGTTGATGTTGGAAGGTGACATTAGATAGTTGACATTATATTGTGGTGGCCGTTTTGACAGAACTGCTTTTACATTTTGATTTGTAGATGTTTCAATAGTCAAAATTCTGTAGAGTCTCAACAATTTATATGGGAGGCAGTTTACATGAGGTTGAGGTTTTCTTATTGAAGATGTATGTGGTTGTAGAGAACTGCGCCTAGATTATGTGGTTGTAGAGAACTGCGCCTATATATATAGGCTACACTATAAAACACCCCCTAACTGGATCTTGGGTTCAAAGTACCAAAAAAGGGAATAGGAGTGCCAAAGTTGGCTAAAGTATATATAAAACAGGATAAATCAGGAACAAAGCTGACTGAAAAGGAGGGTGATTTTGACAATGGTATATCAAATAATGTATAATATATTATATAACACTTACAGTTGGTCGTTCTATATAGGCAAATAAGTATAGAAACTGGTAGTTTCAAAATGCTTAAAACAATTTATTTATATTAAAAACTTATATAAAATATTTTAGTAAAAAAGAGTGACTCAGGATTGGTCGCTCTCACACATATATTAAGTCAGGTCAAAAACTGTTCAGATAAAATACAATACAATCGGATTCAATGTTATAGAAATGCATATAATACAATTGGTATACAATGTAATAGATATAAAGTGCAAATTATGAATACACTAATAGAAAAGACAATCTCAGAAGATCAAAATAGTGCAATGTCTGGATAGATCTCCGGGAAGGATACCGGTTGGTTATCTATGCAAACGTGTATACGTGCAATAAAAGGTGGTAAACTGTGGAAAATAATGTAAAAAAATGGCAAAAAAATGAGGAAATGCAAAAATATATAAAAATAAAAAATTAAAATTTAAAAATCATATCGTGAAAAATATGTGAAAAAGATATTATATTAAAGTGTCCAAATCAAAAATAAGAAAAAATCCAAAGGTATAACTCCAATGAAAATATGTATATAATACCCCAAAAAATATAGATATATGCGTATGTGTCCAGTGGTATTATAGTACTGATGATATAATCCAAGTGTCCAAATAAGTGTGTATACTATTAGTAGAGATTCCTGTGTCCAAACTCGATATCTAAGAAGTCCCGCTGCTGGGATAATAACTAGTAATAAACAATACAATCCTAAAAAAGAAAGAAAAAGAAAAAACAGTGTACAAAATGCCGTTTATAGGTAGAGGCTATTGTTGTTGCACTCACCCAAATAAACGATCCTGAGAGAAATAGAAAGCCTCACAAATCCTGGTGGGGATACTGGTTAATGCGTTTCAGCCCTTATATAGAGCCTTTTTCAAGACATAATCAGGCTTCATAAAACTTAGACTTATAAATGGTATCTTCTCCAATCAAATCGGAATCTAAGGGACGCCATCTTGGATGATGTCACTTAAAGAGATATTCATTATGAAGAAGCTGTTGTTTGAAGAGGATGCTCTGCATCGGATGTCTTGAAGATGGACCCGCTCTGTGCCAAAAGGATGAAGATAGAATATGCCGTCTGGATGAAGACTTCTGTCCATTTGGAGGTCCACTTCTGCCCGTCTAAAGGACCACTTCTGCCAGCTTCATTGAGGATATCTTGCCGCTTGGATGAAGACTTCTCCCGGTAAGTGAATCTTCGGGGTTAGTGTTAGGATTTTTTTAAGGGTGTATTTGGTGGGTTTATTTTTTAGGTTAGGGCTTTGGGCCTTCAATAGATCTAAATGCCCTTTTAAGGGCAATGCCCATACAAATGCCCTTTTCAGGGCAATGGGGAGCTTAGGCTTTTTTAGTTAGTATTTTATTTGTGGGGTTGGTTGTATGGGTGGTGGGTTTTACTGTTGGGGGGGTATTTGTATTTTTTTTTATAGGAAAAATAGCTGTTTTCTTTGGGGCAATGCCCCGCAAAAGGCCCTTTTAAGGGCTATTGGTAGTTTAGTTTAGGCTAGGGTTTTTTATTTTGGGGGGGATTTTTTATTTTGATAGGGCTCTTAGATTAGGTGTAATTAGTTAAAAGATCTGTAATTTGTTTTTTATTTTCTGTAATTTAGTGGTTTTTTTGTGATTTAGCTAATTTAATTTAATGTATTTAATTGTATTTAATTTATGTAATTTATTTAATTGTAGTGTAGTGTTAGGTGTTAGTGTAACTTAGGTTAGGTTTTATTTTACAGGTAAATTTGTATTTATTTTAGCTAGGTAGTTAGTAAATAGTTAATAACTATTTAGTAACTATTCTGCCTAGTAAAATAAATACAAACTTGCCTGTAAAATAAAAATAAACCCTAAGCTAGCTACAATGTAACTATTAGTTATATAGTAGCTATCTTTGGGTTTATTTTATAGGTAAGTATTTAGTTTTAAATAGGAATAATGTAGTTAATGATAGTAATTTTATTTAGATTTATTTAAATTATATTTCAATTAGGAGGTGTTAGGGTTAGGGCTAATAAATTAATATAGTGGCGGCAACGTTGGGGGCGGCAGATTATGGGTTAATAAATATAATGTAGGTGGCAGCGATGACCCCAGATTAGGGCTTCATTTTATTTAACTAGTGTTTGCGAGGCGGGAGTGCGGCGGTTTAGGGGTTAATATGTTTATAATAGTGGCGGCGATGTCCGGAGCGGCAGATTAGGGGTTAAAAATTTTATTATAGTGTTTGCGATGCGGAAGGGCCTCGGTTTAGGGGTTAATAGGTAGTTTATGGATGTTAGTGTACTTTTTAGCACTTTAGTTATGAGTTTTATGCTAAGGCGTTGTAGTGTAAAACTCATAACTACTGACTTTAAAATGCGTTACGGATCTTGGAGGTATAGGGTGTACTGCTCACTTTTTGGCCTTCCAAGACAGACTCATAATACCGGCGCTATGGAAGTCCCATAGAAAAAAAGGGTTTATGAAGTTTACGTAAGTCGGTTTGCGGTAAGGCCAAAAAAGTATGCGGGGCCCCTAAACCTGCAAGACTCGTAATAGCAGCAGTAGTGAAAAAGCAGCGTTAGAACCTGTTAACGCTGCTATTTTACCTTACCGCAAAACTCGTAATCTAGCCATGTATTAGCTAAATTGCGATTGGATCCTTTATATTATTACGGGTCTTGATATATGAAATAGAGGTTGCTTATAAATCTCAAATACATATACTGTAAAAGATACTTTTATTGAAAGATTACATATAAAAAATAAAAATATATAAAAAAAATATATAAAAAATTTGTAAAATATAAAAATATCTCTAAATGTTTAAAAATAGATCCTTGTCATTATAAGGATAACAAATATGGAATAGATCCTTCCCACTAAAAATTGAGGATTTTAGGCTTAATATTTCTCCATTATTTACAGATATTTATGAGGTTAAAATATCAATCCATGACTTCTAAAATATAATATAAATAAATACTATCGGCTAGATTAAGAGTTTTGTCGGTAACGACCCGCGTAGCTAACGCTGGCTTTTTTTCCCCCACACCTTTTAAATACTGCTGGTATTTAGAGTTCACAGAAGGGCTGCGTATAGCATATTTACCGCCACTGTAACTCTCAATACCAGCAGTGCTTACGGACGCTGCCAGCTTCAAAAACGTGCTCGTGCACGATTCCCCCATAGAAAACAATGGTGCAGTTTGAGCTTAAAAAAAACCTGCAAAAAAGCAGCGTTCAGCTCCTAACGCAGCCCCATTGTTTCCTATGGGGAAACAGTTTCTAAGTCTGCACCTACCACTCTAACATGTACCCCGAGTCTAAACACCCCTAATCTTACACTTATTAACCCCTAATCTGCCGACCCCGCTATCGCTGACCCCTGCATATTTTTTTTAACCCCTAATCTGCCGCTCCGTACACCGCCGCCACCTACATTATAACTATGTACCCCTAATCTGCTGCCCCTAACACCGCCGACCCCTATATTATATTTATTAAATCCTAATCTGCCCCCCACAACGTCGCCGCCAGCTACCTACAATAATTAACCCCTAATCTGCCGACCGGACCTCACCGCTACTATAATAAATGTATTAACCCCTAATCCGCCTCACTAACCCTATAATAAATAGTATTAACCACTAATCTGCCCTCCCTAACATCGCTGACACCTAACTTCAAGTATTAACCCCTAATCTGCTGACTGGACCTCACCGCTACTCTAATAAATGTATTAACCCCTAAAGCTAAGTCTAACCCTAACACTAACACCCCCCTAAGTTAAATATAATTTAAATATAACAAAATAAATGAACTCTTATTAAATAGATTATTCCTATTTAACGCTAAATACCTGTAAAATAAACCCTAATGTAGCTACAATATAAATTATAATTATATTGTAGCTATTTTAGGACTAATATTTATTTTACAGGCAACTTTGTAATTATTTTAACCAGGTACAATAGCTATTAAATAGTTAATAACTATTTAATAGCTACCTAGATAAAATAATTACAAAATAACCTGTACAATAAATCCTAACCTAAGTTACAATTAAACCTAACACTACACTATCAATAAATTAATTAAATAAAATACCTACAATTATCTACAATTAAATCTAACACTACACTATCAATAAATTAATTAAATACAATACCTACAAATAAATACAAATAAATAAACTAACTAAAGTACAAAAAATAAAAAAAGCTAAGTTACAAAAAATAAAAAAATAAATTACAAACATAATAAAAATATTACAACAATTTTAAGCTAATTACACCTACTCTAAGCCCCCTAATAAAATAACAAAGCCCCCCAAAATAAAAAAAATGCCCTACCCTATTCTAAAATTAAAATAGAATAGCTCTTTTACCTTATCAGCCCTTAAAGGGCCTTTTGCGGGGCATGCCCCAAAAATTCAGCTCTTTTGCCTGTAAAAAAAACATACAATACCCCCCCAACATTACAACCCACCACCCACATACCCCTAATCTAGCCCAAACCCCCCTTAAATAAACCTAACACTAAGCCCCTGAAGATCTTCTTACCTTATCTTCACCACACCGGGTATCACCGATCTGTACAGGCTCCGAAATCTTCATCCAAGCCCAAGCGGGGGCTGAAGAGATCCATCATCCGTCTGAAGTCTTCTATCAAGCGGCAAGAAGAAGTCCAGAAGAGGCTCCAAAGTCTTCATCCTATCTGGGCAGAAGAGGAGATCCGGACAGGCAACCATCTTCATCCAAGCGGCATCTTCTATCTTCATCCATCCGATGACGAGCGGCTAAATCTTCAAGACCTCCGGCGCGGATCCATCCTCTTCTTCCGACGTCCTAAGTCCGAATGAAGGTTCCTTTAAATGACGTCATCCAAGATGGCGTCCCTCGAATTCCGATTGGCTGATAGGATTCTATCAGCCAATCAGAATTAAGGTAGGAAAAATCTGATTGGCTGATGGAATCAGCCAATCAGATTCAAGTTCAATCCGATTGGCTGATCCAATCAGCCAATCAGATTGAGCTCGCATTCTATTGGCTGATCGGAACAGCCAATAGAATGCGAGCTCAATCTGATTGGCTGATTCAATCAGCCAATCAGATTTTCCCTACCTTAATTCCGATTGGCTGATAGAATCCTATCAGCCAATCAGAATTCGAGGGACGCCATCTTGGATGACGTCATTTAAAGGAACCTTCATTAAGACTTAGGACGTCGGAAGAAGAGGATGGATCCGTGCCGGAGGTCTTGAAGATGGAGCCGCTCGTCATCGGATGAAGATAGAAGATGCCGCTTGGATGAAGATGGTTGCCGGTCCGGATCTCCTCTTCTGCCCGGATAGGATGAAGACTTTGGAGCCTCTTCTGGACTTCTTCTTGCCGCTTGATAGAAGATTTCAGCTGGATGATGGATCTCTTCAGCCCCCGCTTGGGCTTAGATGAAGATTTCGGAGCCTGGACGGATCTGTGATACCCGGTGTGGTGAAGATAAGGTAGGAAGATCTTCATTTATGTTTATTTTTACAGGCAAAAGAGCTGAATTCTTTGAGGCATGCCCCGCAAAAGGCCATTTTAAGGGCTGGTAAGGTAAAAGAGCTTTTCTATTTTAATTTTAGAATAGGGTAGGGCATTTTTTTATTTTGGGGGGCTTTGTTATTTTATTAGGGGGTTTAGAGTAGGTGTAATTAGCTTAAAATTGTTGTAATATTTTTATTATGTTTGTAATTAATTTTCTTATTTTTTGTAACTTAGCTTTTTTATTTTTTGTACTTTATTTATTTATTTAATTGTATTTATTTGTAGGTATTGTATTTAATTAATGTATTGATAGTGTAGTGTTAGATTTAATTGTAGGTATTTTATTTAATTAATTTATTGATAGTGTAGTGTTAGGTTTAATTGTAACAGGTTAGGATTTATTTTACAGGTAATTTTGAAATTATTTTAACTAGGTAGCTATTAAATAGTAAATAACTATTTAATAGCTATTGTACCTGGTTAAAATAAATACAAAGTTGCCTGTAAAATAAATATAAATCCTAAAATAGCTACAATATAATTATTCGTTATATTGTAGCTATATTAGGGTTTATTTTACAGGTAAGTATTTAGCTTTAAATAGGAATAATTTATTTAATAAGAGTTAATTTATTTCGTTAGATTAAAATTATATTTAATTTAGGGGGGTGTTAATGTTAGGGTTAGACTAAGCTTTAGGGGTTAATAAATTTATTATTGTAGCGGTGAGGTCCAGTCGGCAGATTAGGGGTTAATACTTGAAGTTAGGTGTCGGCGATGTTAGGGAGGGCAGATTAGGGGTTAATACTATTTATTATAGGGTTATTGAGGCGGGAGTGAGGCGGATTAGGGGTTAATAACTTTATTATAGTAGCGGTGAGGTCCGGTCGGCAGATTAGGGGTTAATAATTGTAGGTAAGGTAGCAGCGACGTTGGGGGCGGCAGATTAGGGGTTAATAAATCTAATATAGGGTCGGCGGTGTTAGGGGCAGCAGATTAGGGGTACATAGGGATAACGTAGGTGGCGGCGGTGTGCGGTCGGCAGATTAGGGGTTAAAAATTTTTATTAGAGTGGCGGAGATGTGGGGGGACCTCAGTTTAGGGGTACATAGGTAGTTTATGGGTGTTAGTGTACTTTAGAGCACAGTAGTTAAGAGCTTTATGAACCGGCGTTAGCCCAGAAAGCTCTTAACTCCTGGCTTTTTTCTGCGGCTGGAGTTTTGTCGCTCACTTCAGCCAAGACTCTAAATACCAGCGTTAGAAAGATCCCATTGAAAAGATAGGATACGCAAATGGCGTAGGGGGATCTGCGGTATGGAAAAGCCGCAGCTGCAAAGTGAGCGTTAGACCCTTACCTACAAGACTCCAAATACCAGCGGTAGCCCAAAACCAGCGTTAGGAGCGTCTAACGCTAGTTTTGACGGCTAACGCCAAACTCTAAATCTAGGCATATGTTAGCTATAGTACAATAAACTTAGATGAAAAATAAGTTATGTACCTTATTTGATACAATAAGAAATAAAAATAAAAATAAACATAAAAATAAATAAATAAAATGAGAAATAAACATGTTTAAAATAACTGTATGATTGAATTACTGTTGAAACCTACTGGTATATAATAATACCTGTACTTAGCCATATATAGCCATACCTATATCTCGCCATTTATTATTAGGGGGATTTGGGGCTAGTATGAGAATCCATGCTCTAGTATATCTACCTATCTTATGAAGGTTAGTATGTAGATTCTATCACTCGGGGTAACCAATTATAATAAATTAATATAAAAATTGTACGCTAGACTGTGTATTGGTGTGGGACCATACCTCCACCTGGTTGTTTAATGTTAGTGTAGGGGGAAATTGGGGCTAGTATGAAAATACATGCTCTCTACCTACCCTAACAGAGGCTAATGTAATCAGGGGGAGTCCCTCAAACAATTTGCCTACAAGAGGATTCAGTCCTAAGAATTTTGAGTTCCATGTCCCCCCCCCCCCTCTCCAGTCTTTGGGTACTTTATTTATCTCCATATATATGCTTAGGACTGAATCCAAATGGATATTTAATTTCGACTGTATTTACCCTAAGGGATTAAATGTCAATTTTGAGGTTGTGCATTTATTCTAACACGTCCCCTCTTTCCTCCCTCCTCCGTGTTGTAGGCAAATTTTTGGAGGAACTCCCTACTGATTACATTAGCCTCTTTTAGGATAGGTAGAGATGGAAGAGCATGTATTTTCATACTAGCCCCAATTTCCCCCTACACTAACATTAACACAAATTTTGTTATACTTCTTCTAGGGGAGTTCCCTGAATTTATATTTTGTTCTTTGTATTTTATATTAGTTTAGACGTCAGATTAAGTTTTATTACATTTAACACGTTCTGTTTTGCATTTTATTCAAGGAGCAGTGGTGACGTCAAGTCTGGTGCGCCCAGAGCACCGCAGCATCCATGGCAACAGCCAGAGCAACAGAAAGGAGCCACCTGCATCTATGGCAACGGCCATGAGAAGAGGAAGCCTCCGCCTGCGTCCGTGGCAAAAGCCACAACAGAGGGGGTGGCGTGATACAGCGGAGTATTTAGATTAGTGATTTTACAAATTCTGATTATGCTTTTGTAGTTTTTGCAAAATTATACTCATACTTTGCATATTTATGACTATCTTTTACTAATTAGATTGCACTTTGTATTTCTTCTATTTAATATAAAACTGAAAAATTGACAGCTTCAGTTTTCCAAGGAGCTTCATTATTTTCTTGGTTATGGGCTCTAAAACAAGGGGTCTTGGGTGTCTCTAAGCCTTTTTGATGGCCTATTAGAAAGTTATTTACAGTAGATGTTATGCTTAAACACGTGTGTACTTTTTAATTTTAATTTTTTTTTTTTTTAAACTTTTATACTTAGACTCCGAAGATACACACACTAATCATTCTGTCAGTTAAATAAATCTATTGTAAATTTTGAGCAAACTTCACCTGCATACAGCTGGCAAAATAATTATGAGAGACCAGCTTGTTTAAAATACTTAAAGCATTTCACAAGTATTGTGAGAGTGCTTCAGACATACCCCGGGAACTCCCCTGTTCAACTTCGGGAACTGCCCTGTCCCTCCCACTCTCTGAATCTGTTGTTTTATTTTACAATACAGAAAATACAAAGTTCAATATTATTTGTAAAAGAATATAAAGTAAGAAATATACAAAGTAAGGTTCTAATTTGTTAAAGCGACACATACAATTTTCAAAACATAATCCTAATTTGTAAAATCACTGCTGGATCTAAATCTACTAAAATCTACATCTATGAAATCTAAATCTATTACAATTAAAAGCTTAAATGTTATAATACTGAAAGTGTAACGTAATATAAAATACAATGCAATAAGTGTCAGTGTAACAGAACTCTCATATCATGCAGTGCTATATTCCAGTGGGCTTGTTCTCCTCACATACAGGAATGCAGGGAATGCCCCTTACACAAGTATAACAAAATTTGCCTATCTAGAATATTATTAGAGATCTCACAGTGCTGAAGGGTTCCGCCCTTTTTGATTTAGTATTCAGTCAGTTCAGTCCCTGTGAAGTCTGCACTACAATTTCTCTCCAAGCAGGTGAATCTTTTATCATTGCTTCTCTAGAGTTTGTAAAAGCTGGCTATCTAAACACCAACTTTTGATTCAGTATTCATAACTATTAGTATTTAATATAAAATGGTAATAATATTTACTTGATGCAGTTATTAAAATCTGATGTTACACAGCAACAACACAAACAATTAGAACCCCTAATTCACTATTTAACAAGTAATTGACTTGTATGAAAGTACACCTTGAACTTGCTGGCTTTGGAAAAAAAGCAATTTGGTTGTAGTTAATAGATAACATATTTCATAGGTGAGAGAAGGCACATAAAATGTTTTTTTTTCTATAGGCTCTTAAAATCAAAACTTTTGGAGTTTGAAAATAAAAAATTATTTAATCCCACGTTATTATAAAATTGTATGATTGCTCTTCTGAATTCTTTATCAGATCAAACAGAAATTAATCAAATCTGCCCTTGCTCAATTAAATTAAATTTATTTTATAAATAGCATTTTCAATTAATAATATCAGATTAGCAGTCATCTTATCGTTCATATTAACACTGTCTTATAAAAATTATTCACAAAAATATATTGCACACTAAAGTTATAAGGGCTCAAATATATGAGAACTTGGTTTTAGGGGGAAAAAAGCAGACAAAGTGCTTTAACATTGAGATACATACATTACATGTACATGTCTACAGATGTTAATGTATGTATATATATATATTATTATTATCGGTTATTTGTAGAGTGTCAACAGATTCCACAGCGCTATAAACAAAGGGGGAGTACAACAAAACAAGTATAGGGATCAAATTGGTAGAGGGCCCTGCCAAGAGTTGCACTGTTGTAGTCAGCTCTTAAGAATGTGATCTACAAACAGCTGGACTCTTAAGCTTACATGCTAAGGGGTTTCAGGGGATAGCAATGGAGGAGAGGAACTGGTATTAGGAAAGGTTATTGTAGGTTGTATGCATCCCTGAACAGTAGAGTCTTTAGGGAGCACTTGAAGCTTTTAAAACTAGAAGAGAGTCTTGTGGAGCGAGGCAGAGAGTTCCACAAGATGGGAGCCAGTCTGGAGAAGTCCTGTAAATGGGAGTGTGATGAGGTGACAAAAGAGGAGGAGAGTCGGAGGTCATGAGCAGAGCGAAGGGGATGGGAGGGAGATTATCTGGAGACAAGGTCTGAGATATAGGGGGGAGCAGTGAAGTTGAGGGCTTTGTATGCCAGAATGAGAATTTTGTGTTTGATCCTAGAGGCAAGAGGAAGCCAGTGAAGGGATTGGCAGAGAGGTGCAGCAGATGAAGAGCGACGTGTAAGGAAGACGAGTCTGGCAGAGGCATTCATTATGGATTGTAAAGGAGCTAAGCGGCAGGTAGGGAGACCAGAGAGGACAGAGTTGCAGTAATCAAGGCGGGAAAGAATGAGAGAGTGGATTAAAATCTTAGTTGTGTCTTGTGTAAGGAAGTGTCTAATTTTACAGATGTTTTTAAGGTGGAAGCGGCAGGCTTTAGCCAAGGACTGAATGTGAGGAGTGAAAGAAAGATCTGAGTCAAATGTGACCCCGAGACATCGGGCGTGCGGGGTAGGGTTAATGATGGCGTTGTCGACAGTTATAGAGAGATTGGGGGTGGAGAGTTTTGAGGAAGGGGGGAAAATAAGGAGCTCAGTTTTGGAGAGATTTAGCTTGAGGTAGTGAGAGGACATCCATTTAGAGATGTGAGAAAGACAGTTAGTGACACAGGTTAGCAAGGAAGGAGATAGGTCTGGTGCAGAAAAGTAGATTTGGGTGTCGTCGGCATACAAACGATATTGTAAACCATAGGACTTTATTAGGGAACCTAGTGATGACGTGTAGATTGAGAAGAGAAGGGGACCAAGGACAGAGCCTTGCGGTACTCTGACAGAAAGTGGTGATGGGGCAGAGGAGACACCAGAGAAGGCTGCAATAAAGGTACGGTTTGACAGGGAGGAAGATAGCCACGAGAGGGCTGTGTCACAGATGCCGAAGCATTGGAGGGTTTGGAGCGAAAGAGGGTGGTCAACAGTGTCAAAAGCTGCGGACAGATCAAGGAGGATAAGCAGAGAGAAGTGGCCTTTTGATTTTGCTGTAAGTATGTCATTGGTAATCTTAACAATTGCTGTCTCTGTGGAGTGATGGGAACGAAATCCAGATTGCAATGGGTCAAGGAGGGAGTTTATTGTAAGGAAATGGGATAGGCATGCATAAACTAGTTTTTCGAGAAGCTTTGATGCAAGAGGGAGGAGGGAAATATATATATATATGGAGTTGAGTTTCAGAGTTCAGCGCACATAGAATGGAGAAAAACAAAAACAAAAACAAATTATGGTGCAGTATGTCAGTACTAGGCAATCAAAAACTAAACGTGAGATTTAAATGTGCTCACCTTGTTTAACCTCAAACATGTGAGGTATGTTGGAAGCATGGAGGGGATGTAATCCCTATCTGTGGTAAAGATGTTTCCAGCTGGTATGCAGAAACTTTTAGCAGGTGGAAATCTTGATATCCCTGGAGTAGAAATATGTTGGTATTTCAGACAAACTTCTCCTCTCTGGAGTTAGGTAGAGACACTTTAATTCTTTTTGCTGGATTTCTTTCCTTGTTGCTGTTTATTTCTTTTCCCCTTCTTTATACTTGAAAGGCTTCTCTTCTCTGGAGTATGGTATAAACTTTATGTATGCAAACCAATTAGTGCTCAGTTTACATACTATGAGATCAATTGTGGATATTAATTGCAGCACTCATGAGATGTGTATAAATGATGCTTGCAAGGACACAAAGTGAAATTTAAAATAAAAACACTTTTATTTTCTAATTTCCAATAAAAAATGATAAACAGAAATCTTCTTTGATAATAGTCCAGATCAAGGACAGAAATAGGTGAGCAGATGAAATATAGTATATTTCTCTAAATCCGGTAGTGAGTTTTTTTTATATCAGGGCTGGTGCAAAAACAGCTTGCTGATAAAAATTAGTGATATTGTGGTATAGGATGCTGTAAGTACAGCTGGAGGTAAATTCCTTGCGGTGGTTTTGAGCTCTGAAAAGCTCCCAGAGTTCAGGTGGATAAGTTGGTGTTTATGATGGAAAACCGTAATAAATAGTTACATGAACTGCTGTAAATACAGCTAGATGATGATTCCTTGTGGTTTTTTTGAGCTCTAGATAGCTCACAATATCCGGATGGATGTGGATTCTTTAGCCTGTCAGTGACAGGGTCCGTTGCTGAAGTGTTTGAAGCTTGGTCTCCCTGAACAGGAAGTGACGTCAGAAGTGGTCGTGCCCTTACGCGTTTCGTGAATTACATTCACTTCATCAGAGGGTATATATATATATATATATATATATATATATATATATATACATAGTTCAATAAACCAGCACTCTCTTTTCCTGGAATATCTCCATAATGTCGGGTGCCACCCAGAAATAAATAACAGATAGTAAGTTGCACTCGCCACGTGAATCACACATACAGTATATATATATATATATATATATATATATATATATATAAACACACACACACACACACACATATAAACACACACACATATATATATATATATATATATATATATATATATATATGTACACACCTATGGCACATATATAAGGGCATTATAGCATTTTACCATTAAGTAGAGGAAAGCATGTAAAATCATATTTATGCAATATTCATGTCTAATAAAGGTTTTAACTATGTATTTACTGTAAAAATATCACATTCCAATGTTATGTACATAGCAGAATATGTTCTATGTTTTTAAAAATAGATATTCCTATAGATCTGTATATATCTATACCTATATATAATCTTATAGCTATATAAGTATAAATATATATTTGTTTTAGAAACCATCAGATAGATGTAGAAATATTTATTTATGAATAATTAGAACATATTCCGTTATTTAAAGAACATTGGAATATGAAATACTCATATTTTCATGCCGGGTTTGCGCTAATGATAATATGTCATGGGGTTTTGAGCAAAAGTGGGGTGTTGCGAAAACACGATCATGATTTTGACTTTAAGCGCCATTTGGGGTACCGCTGGAGAAAAAATCGTTTACTTTCAACTTGTAATACCAGCGCAACTTGACTAGCGCAAAAATAAAAATACTAGCTGAGTTTTTTCTATAGTGAAAATGCAAAATACCGCACAGCGATTGCAGCATTTTTAAATATATATGTATATGCTTATATACTGCACATATATATTTATGTGTTAATATGTGCATATACACATAAATATATACTGTATGTAAATAAGCACATACATATATATTTACAGGGAATACACAATTCAAAGAGACCGTAATGTAAAGACACTTTTCAGTGCCAATTTTTTTTCTTACACCACACACCCGCCAACTTTAAAGCCCCAAAATTGCCTAGTGCAGTTGGTTTTTTAATCATTTTTTTTTAATTAAAAAACTATAACGCCTTCTATTTTGAGGGCATTTGGAGCACTTTTAGAACATTAACAAGAGATCTAATCTCTGGTTGATTTTCTGAGCGCTAATTGCTACCTCAAGCTCACTCCAACTTGTAATGGCTGGTTATTCATTGTGCGCCCGCAAATGGCAAATTTGCCTGTTTGCGGGCACTCGATAATTTAGCGCTTCCCTTGTAATCTAGCCCTAAATGTAATAATTCTCCAAAAGTTTCTGTATTTCTCTGCATGAAACAACTGAGGATACGTCTGCATGCAGATGTTTCAACAGCACTCACAAACATGCTTCCATGAATTATTCCAGTACTGGTCTGGATTGGCTGAAAACACCCTTATAGCCAATCCAAAGCAGATATGGAAGTAATTGGCCTAGATTATAAATGAAGTAAAAAATAACATAGCTCTAGTTAAATCAATAGCCATTCTATTCTTGCTTAATTTGAAAGTTCTGGCTTTTTCTTGCACGCTAAACTGAAGATGCGCTAGGCTAGGCCAACTGCGCAAAAGCTGAAGATGCACTAAGAAATAGCACTGTTCTTCATTTAGAAGTAACACATAACTCACAACTTGTAATATAAGCAATGTTTAGCACAGCCAAGCTATCCATTCAAAGTAGAGGGCATGCAAAACATTCTCTTTTAATTCTGTTTCACCATGGACCTGCAATACCAGATTGTGCGCTTATCTTAGTGTGGTACCGTGGTACCACAATATTGATAGTGCATCTTCTGCTAGCAATAGTGCTTCACTGGTAAGCTAGGTATTTGTCAATGGAATCTTCTGCAGGCAGCAGTGACTTCTTAGGAATGGCATGCAAGAAGAATGGACTTTTCCTAGAGGTAAATATATTAAATTTAGGCTGAAAAAAAGCTTAATTTCAGCGGCAATCATTTTGTAACATTTCACCTTCAATCTCGATCAAGATTTGGAGACCTTTATTACATAATACTATTGTCATGATGCCTACAACGTCGGACACTAATAACAAGGTTTTTTCATAAAGTTTATTTTTTTGTATTAACATTAACTAACTAGATTACGAGTTTTACGGTGTGAGTTAAAAAGCAGCGTTAAGGCTCATAACGCTGCTTTTTCACTACCTCTGGTATTACGAGCCTTGCAGGTTTAGGGGCACCGCACACTTTTTTGGCCGTACCGCAAATTAACTTACGCAATTTGCATAAAGTCTTTTTTCAATGGGACTTCCATATCGCTGATATTACAAGCTTTTTTGGGAGTCCAAAAAGTGAGCGGTACAGCCTATCCCGTAAGATTCGTAACACATTCTAAAGTCAGAAGTTATGAGTTTTACACTACAAAGCTGAAGCATTAAACTCATAACTAAAGTGCTAAAAAGTACACTAACACCCATAAGCTACCTATTAACCCCTAAACTGAGGCCCTCCCGCATCGCAAACACTAAAATTATTAACCCTTAATCTGCCGCTCCTGACATCGCCACCACTAGAATAAACATATTAACCGCTAAACATCCGCACTCCAGCATCACAAACAATAGTTAAATATTATTAACCCCTAATCTGCCGCCCCCAACATCGCTGACACCTACATTATACTTATTAACCCCTAATCTGCCGTTCCGGATATCGCTGCCACTATAATAAACATATTAACCCCTAAACCGCCGCACTCCTGAATCGCAAACACTAGTTAAATATTATTAACCCCTAATATGCCGCCCCTAACATCGTTGCCACCTACCTACAGTTATTAACCCCTAATCTGCCTCCCCCAACGTCACCGCCACTATGCTAAATGTATTAACCCCTAAACCTAAGTCTAACCCTAACACTAACACCTCCTTACTTAAATATAATTAAAATAAATCAAAATAAAAATTACTATCATATAACTAATAGTTGCATTGTATCTAGCTTAGGGTTTATTTTTATTTTACAGGCAAGTTTGTATTTATTTTAACTAGGTAGAATAGTTACTAAATAGTTATTAACTATTTACTAACTACCTAGCTAAAATAAATTCAAATTTACCTGTAAAATAAAACCTAACCAGTCTTACACTAACACCTAACCTTACACTACAATTAAATAAATTACCTAAATAAAATAAAGTTATCTAAATTACAAAAAAACAAACAAACACTAAATTACACAAAATAAAAAAAGACATTATCAGATATTTAAACTAATGACACCTAATTTATTAGCCCTATCAAAATAAAAAAGCCCCCCCCTCCACCCCAAATGAAAAAAAAACCTAGCCTAAACTAAACTACCAATAGCCCTGGGGCATTGCCCCAAAGAAATCAGCTCTTTTACCTGTAAAAAAAAATACAAACAACCCCCCAACAGTAAAACCCACCACCCACACAACCATACCCCAAATAAAATCCTAACTAAAAAAAACCTAAGCTCCCCATTGCCCTGAAAAGGGCATTTGGGTGGGCATTGCCCTTAAAAGGGCATTTAGCTTTATTGCTGCCCAAACCCTAACCTAAAAATAAAACCCACCCAATAAACCCTTAAAAAAACCTAACACTAACCCCGAAGATCCACTTACAGTTTTGAAGACCGGACATTCATCCTCAACGAAGCCGGGAGAAGTCCTCAATGAAGCGGCAAGAAATCCTCAACGAAGCCGGGAGAAGTCTTCATCCAAGCCGGCAGAAGTGGTCTTCCAGACGGGCAGAAGTCTTCATCCAGACGATATCTTCTATCTTTATCCATCCGGCGCGGAGCATCCTCTTCAAACGAAGATCATCTTCCCGAATGAATGTTTCTTTAAGTGACTTCATGGCGTCCCTTGAATTCCAAGATGGCGTCCCTAGAAATCAGCCAATCGGAATTAAAGGTGGAAAAATCCTATTGGCTGATGCAATCATTGGTAGTTTAGTTTCGGCTAGGGTTTTTTTTTATTTTGGGGGGCTTTTTATTTTGATAGGGCTATTAGATTAGGTGTAATTAGTTTAAATATCTAATAATTAGTTTTTTATATTGTGTAATTTAGTATTTTATTTTACAGGTAAATTTGTATTTATTTTAGCTAGGTAGTTAGTAAATAGTTAATAACTATTTAGAAACTATTCTACCTAGTTAAAATAAATACAAACTTGCCTGTAAAATAAAAAGAAACCCTAAGATAGCTACAATGTAACTATTAGTTATATTGTAGCTAGTTTAGGGTTTATTTTATAGGTAAGTATTTAGTTTTAAATAGGAATTATTTAGGTAATGATAGTAGGTTTTATTTAGATTTATTTGAATTATATTTAAGTTAAGGGGTGTTAGGGTTAGGGTTAGACTTAGGTTTCGGGGTTAATGAATTTAGTATAGTGGCAGCGACATTGGGGGCGCCAGATTATTGGGTTAATAAATGTAGGTAGGTGGCGGCGATGTTAGGGGCGGCCGATTATGGGTTAATAATATTTAACTAGTGTTTGCGAGGCAGAAGTGCGGCGGTTTAGGGGTTAATATGTTTATTATAGTGGCGGCGATGTTGGGGGTGGCAGATTAGGGGTTAATAAGTGTTGGTAGGTTTCGGCGACATTAGGGGTGGGAGATTGGGGATTAATAAATATAATGTAGGTGTTGGCCATGTTTGGGGCAGCAGATTAGAGGTTAATAAGTATAATGTAGGTGTCGGCGATGTCCGGAGCGGCAGATTAAGGGGTTAATAAATATAATGTAGGTGTCGGCGATGTCGGGGGCGGCAGATTAGGAGTTAATAAGTAAGATTAGGGGTGTTTAGACTCAGGGTTCATGTTAGGGTGTTAGGTTTAAACATACATTTTGTTTCCCCATAGGAATCAATGGGGCTGCATTACGGAGCTTTACGCTGCTTTATTGCAGGTATTAGGCTTTTTTTCAGCCGGCTCTCCCCATTGATGTCTATGGGGAAATCGTGCACGAGCACGTAAATCCAGCTCACCGCTGACTTAA